>NC_056751.1:315447613-315465113 GCF_019279795.1 Protopterus annectens
TGTTGTATCAACCAAATTCAGGAGTGTTGTACATTATATATATATATATATATATATATATATATATATATATATATATATATATATATATATGTATGTATATGTATGCATTTGATTGACAGAAATATCAGTGTTCAGAGCATTGACTGTTCCTGTGCTACTGTATGTGATATGTCTTTGTATGAAGGTGAGTGCTTTTTCTTCTAATTTCAAAACTTTTGAATAAACTGAAAGATTTGGCATTAGGAGGAGGCATATGTGTGTGTGTGTGTGTGTGTGTGTGTGTGTGTGTGTGTGTGTGTGTGTGTGTGTGTATGTTTGTGTGTGTGTGTGTGTGTGTGTGTGTGTGTGTGTGTGTGTGTGTGTGTGTGTATGTGTATGCTTGTGTGACGCCCGTGCCCTGGCCCAGCAATCAAGGAGGCTCAGTCCTCACCACTAACACCAGAGAGTGCATCTCATATATGAGGAGAGGATAACAAATACACACAGTAAAGTGCATTTTCCCCTTAAGAGCACACAGAGATCACAGTCAGTCTGGGGCTGGTTGCTCCCTTGCTCTCCAGGTCCCCAATATGACTCCCCACTGGCACAGCTATATTTTCCAGATCTCAGCCTAGCTGGCAAGCTAACCTACAGTACCCTCTCTGTCCAACCAGTGCTTCGTGTCCCTGCCCAAGTAGCTGACACACACACACACACACACACACACACACACACACACACACACACACTTTGAGATAAGTATTTATACAACTTCACAGACACTCCTGGGAAAGGCTGATACAGATTCTCCAGCTGTGCCCCTAAGCCCAGTCTGTACGGTAGTAATTCCTGCCAACACCAGCTAATAATTATCAGCTACCCAAAGGCCCTTAAAAGGGTGTCCAATTATTACTGTGCAATATTATTATCCAATAGTAGTGTAACTTAAGCAATCAAGGCTTATTGGAAGGGCTTATTACAGGATCACTTATAAGCATGCAATGTTCTCTAGAGCTTAATTTATCTCTACATAAACTAGTCACAATTAAAAGGTTTTAAAATATTTAATAATATATAATTAAAACCACAAGACAATACTACTACACCACAGTGCTATTCAAGAGTTCAGAGAGCACACATAAACTTAAAATAATTAAGTAGTAATGTTCTGACATAACAGAAAAACACTTAGTCTAATCTTTATAGTCCTAGCTATTTCTACAAGAAAACATACTTCTAAAGTAACTTACTTACATAGAGCAATGTAGTGCTGAGTTGAATAGTCAGACAAAAATACTTACAGTCTCTCTCTGAGCAATAGTTTTTAAAATCACTAACAAACATTTCTGCTGGACCCTCCCAGATTACATCATTTTGACACTTAGGTTTCCTCAGTATACACATTACATCATTTTGACACTTAGTCTGGAGTTCTTAGGCCAACAGGCTACATTATTTAACAATCTAACACCTGCTCAGGAAGCTACAACAATAAAAGACATTTCACATGTACACTGCAGTAATTATTCCTTAAGTTAAAACAATAGAAAGAATGTGTACAGCTAGCCTCTTCGGCACCACTGTATAGATCAAAGGACAGATGTGAAATAATTATAACTTCAAAAGAAAGATTTGCAATGCTTGACTTAGTTTTCCTTACAGCAGATGGCAATGTTGCTACAATGGTGAAGTTCAATATTTTACAGTGTTTTCTTTCATTTAAGAAAGAAGCCTGTATTTTACATTTATATTTACAAATGCCAGAATTATGTATCAAATTATATTTGTCTAGGCTGGCAGCTTTCACCCATCTCTACCCAATCTTCACAGCTTGGTTTTGCAGGCTAGGGTTGGAGTAAGGGCTTGGTAAGGGAAAAGATTTAGTGTTGTATGCTTGTGTTTATGTGTATTTTGTGTGTGAGTGTGTGTGTGTGTGTGTGTGTGTGTGTGTGTGTGTGTGTGTGTGTGTGTGTGTGTGTGTGTGTGTGTGTGTGTATATGTGTGTGTGTATTGTGTATTGTGTAGTGATACAGTTAGGGAAAGTGTTTTTCATAAGGTAATGTATAGGGTTGGGTTTCAAGGAAGTGCAGGGTTAGGGATGGGTTTAACATGCATTAGCGAGGTGATACAGAAGGGAAATGTGCCACCTGTTTATCCTTTGGGAATTTGCCAATCACCCTGAGACTTTTTTCCTTAAGTCTACAATACAAGGTGCAACATAGTTCATTTAATATTGTGCAGACATTAACTGTGGATGGGAGTGGTGAATGTTAGCGTTGTACACTGGAGTTTTAAAAATTAAAAAAAAATGTCTTACATTAAAAATAACCACTTGTGTATGGTGGCACTTTCTTTGTGTTGATCTCTCTGTGCTGAACTGAGTCAGCAGGGAGTCTCTCCTTGGCCCATTTTCGTGATTATCAAGTACGTAATTTGACTGCATTTTGCACTACTAATGTTGCGTCATTAAAATACTTCCTTTTTTGAAGTAGCACTGAGTTAGAAAACACATTTGCATGAGGTCTGTGAGATCACTGCATTGCTGTGCTGTAC
Organism: Protopterus annectens; assembly: GCF_019279795.1. Classification (NCBI taxonomy): domain Eukaryota; kingdom Metazoa; phylum Chordata; order Ceratodontiformes; family Protopteridae; genus Protopterus; species Protopterus annectens. The sequence continues at coordinate 315,450,149 of NC_056751.1, forward strand.
GTGTGTTGATATGTATAGTTGTGATACGTTGTACTGCAATCTGCTAGACCCATTCAGATTGTTTGGCTAAACTGATCTTTTTGAAGTGGTAATTGTATTTTGCTACTGCTCTTTAGTCAACCAGGTGGTTAAATTAACCAGTAAAATGTATAACAGTGTGCCTGTGATACATGTGATGAATCCAGTGTAATGCAATACATGTTCCAGTTAGAAAATGTTTGTATACATCTGTAGCAAACAAAGGTGGTCAGTATTTCACATTCAGTGGAATCATTCTTCTGATCTCACTACTCTGGTCACTTGTATTTCTAAATGTTTTTATTAGTTCATAGGTTACATATACTTTAATGATTTCAATAAATATGTTGAAATTGAGCAATTTGTTCCATTTCCTACCCACACTTTAACAGTTTTTTGAGTTCTGGATAGGAGTAATAAGCTGGAGACATTGCCTTCTTTCCCTTTCTCCCACTGAACATGGTTCTGAGTTTTACCATCATATGTCTGTGTCTGTGACACTCCATAGTCTTAACCTTGGAATAAAATGTTTTTCTTTACAAAAACAGCACTGTTAAAAATGGCAAAGTGCAGTCATTTTCACAATCATTATCTGTTTGTAAGTCACAGATCAATTATTTTTTGCAAATAATTGCTGTTTCGGATTAAAGCATGTTTAGTACTATGCAATAATGTAAAATCTTCATATATTTATTGTGGTGTCACATCTTATATCTATTAATGTGTAATGTAACTTTTGCTTCCAGTGTTTTGAATGCTGCTATAGAAACACACACACACACACACACACACACACACACACACACACACACACACACACACATGCACATACATATACAGGTTGAATGTAAAACATTCATAGCCCATTACATATGTAGTTCACAGAAAAGCACACATACACATACACACACACACACACACACACACACACACACACACACACACACACACACACACACACACACACACACACACACATAGATTACATCATTGAATCTAAAACATTCAGAACCTTTATTTTTACATATGGCTTACATTAATATAGCAGCTGTTAAAAGGGATATTTGATCTAAAAGGATCCATTTGGGTCACTGTACAGGCCAAAGAACTGGTATTCAAAAATTGCACTCTATGTGATAAGAGGACAAACAGATTTCATTATATATGTAGAGATAATGAGGCATTAATGTTATAATAATGACAGTGATATATTGATAAAACTATCTGCAATGAAATTACAACTTATTTAAATCAATATCATCTTCTGTCCGGGAAGCAATACGGATTCTGATCTGGATGTAGCACCCTAACAGCTCTCTGCTCCCTCAAATATGGCATCCTATGCAATATGCATAAAGGCAGCCTGACAGGAGCTGTTTTTATTAAGCTCACAAAATCCTTTGTGCTAATTGACTCTAAGTTACTATTCGACAAGTTAACTGAAATAGGCATCAGTGATGATGCAAAACCTTGGTTTATAGATTACATCAATAGATCCTTCAAGGTGAAAGTAGGCACCATCACCTCTGAATCAACTCCCATAATGAAAGGAGTCCCCCAGGGTTCCACTTTAGCCCCTCTGCTCTTTTCAATACTTATCAGCAAACTCCCATGTGATCGTCCTCAGATAGCTCTAATTCTTTATGCACATGACATAGTCATCTATTAGTCAAACAAATCCCACTCTGTTATAAAAATGCAGCTCCAAGCTGACCTCCAGACCCTCAACCAGTGGCTAATAGGCCAGAAACCTCTACTCAATCCCTCAAAAACAAAAGCAATGCTATTTTGAACCAAGCAAAATATTTGCCAAAGCAGCCAACTTCCTTAATATTAAAGATGTTAATGGTATCACGACAGAAATTACCACATCCTCCAAATACCTTGGCATTTGGATAGCCCAATCTCTTACCATTCAGCTGCACATTCAAAACACTTTAAAAAAGATCCACACAACTGTTCTGGATGAACAAGCTATTGCCACTTCTGTCCACGCCAGCCAAAGCTGCCATAGACCAATCCATGCTCTTATCTCAAATTGAATATGGACTACCTATTGTCGCTTCAGCCTCAAAGAAAAATGCCTCCACCTTACAAACCATTTTCAATTAAATCTGCTGATTCATAACTAACTCCCTCCAAAATGAACATCTCTGCCTCTAACTCTTGCCAAGGCTAAATAACTCCCTGTACATTTGAGAGCCAGTCTCTTGCTAGGTTCACTAATTCACAAACCCTTTATCCTGAGACGTCATCCCCTCTCACTCATAAACTTTTCACCAAAAACCCCACATTTAATCTCAGGGATATCTTTCACTCTTAACCCACCCTGCTAACTGCAAAATGTAAACTCTATTGCACTGGCCATGCATTCTCCATCTCAGCACCTAAACTATGGGACTCCATTCCTTTCTATCCTCTCTCAGTGTGAGACATCCCAAAGTACTCTGACTTAAGACAACAGCTCAAGGAACATCTCTTAAGCCAAGCAAAGTGCAGCTGCACTCATTTCCATCCACATTATGACCTTGTTAATTACTTCTTGAACTAAACGTTGTAGCATATTCTTGCATCTGTAAATATGTATATACATTTGTGTTTTTAGGATATCCTTGTATCTGTAAATATATGTTGTTAATTTCGTATGTGCTCCTATTAACCCAGACTGTGCCTGCAAATGGTCCATTAAGATCAGTGCACTACCCCAGTAAACAAATGTAAATAATAGTAATAATAATAATGATAACTTGACTTTGCTATATACAAAGGTCATGTGGAAATAAACCCAAAAAGGGTCAAGGTATGTAGTATTCAGGGATAGTTTCTATAAAATGCAATGAGAATACAGGGAAGGCCAGAAAGGGATGGCCAAATGATTAATCTGCAGTTTGCTTTATATTTCAAGAGACAACATAAAATATCTAAAACTACTGGATACCAATTGAAGTCCTGGTGGAAGGGGGCGATAATCCCAAGTTTACATTCTCATTTTCAAAATGCATGATTATCTTTCTTTAAATTGTTGCGAGGCCTGTAGAGAGAGGTGCTCCACTGCATGTTTTTTATCTTTATTCTTTGTGGAATTTTTTCACATATCACCTTCTATATACTTCAAGATATCATTTCAAAATAAGATTATCTCATAAATTAGCAACATTCATTGACATATGCATGCTCATAAGTCTCAACATTGGCTGAATCATCCATAAAAAAATAGTCATACTAGGATTTACAAATTGTAATCTGTTAATAAAACCCTTCCTCCTTATCTTAATTCTACTTTTCATGTTTGCATTAAAATTAATAATAAGATCAATCATCTACTGGATTATGACACCAGAGGGTAGGGGAATGTATCATCCCCAACTTCTGTTCTTAGTTGCTTGAACAGAAAAAGATACAGGATAAGATTACAACGTTCCCTAAAATGGATCTGATTGGCTCTAAGAACTGGGTGACATTGATAAGCTCTTTTAAGAGCTAAAAGAAACTGTAGAACATGTATGTTTTTACTGAAGATTCTGGCCACCAGAAGCAGATCATTTGTAAGCTGGGCCATCAGAATAACTTCTGATGAAGTAATTTAGGCCTATAGAATTTCCAGCATTAAAACAGCAGTTTCTTAATTTCAGCTGTAATTTCCTTTTCCTCTGTTGAAACATGGTTATCCGATGCCCGATTAATACTCATCCCAAACAAAACTAAACTACTCATCTTCCAACCCAACAAACATACTCAAAACAACTCTCACTTTAACATCACGGCAAAAGACAACACCACTATATACCCAACTGAACACATCAAATTGCTAGGAGTGGAAATAGACAATAAACTAAAATTTGACATTCACATATCCATGACTATAAAAAAAGTCCACAAAAAACTAGGAGCGTTATACAGAAATAAGCAATTTCTCACCAAAGCAGCAAAGATTTCAATAGCAAATTCCCACCTTATCTCTACCCTACTTTATGCCTCTCCAATATATACCAACCTAAGGCAATGTGATCTAAACAAGCTAGAGACCTGCTACAACAAAATCGCCAAATTTGCCACAGGGGCATCCTACCGTAGTCACCACTTTCTCTCACTTGCTGAACTGGGCTGGCTTGAACTCCCTCACCTCCTTCAATGGTATCAACTCTCACTTGCCCACAAACTAGTAAACCATCCACTAAATGTCCCATCCCTCCAGAATCTACTCCAACCCTATCGCACCACCAGACCACTAAGATCCAGCAGCAAAAATCACTTGCAGATCACTAAAGCCAATAACTCTGCTGGTGAAGCACTATTCTCTTGCGCCATAGCCAAATTATGGAACTCACTCCCACCCACAATTACCTCCATACCACCATGCACCCACTTCAAAACTTTACTAAAAGCATAACTAAAAACATGCTGGCTATGCCCTTGCAACTCCCACTCTAATATCATCCACCCCATCCAACCACTACCTTTCTTTCCACTCTACTAACTACCTTGATTATAGCAAGCTCAGATGCTCATAAGCCAGTACTTATTATACAGCACGAACTTCTTCTTCTTGTAACATTTGTTAATGTCTGGTATGCACTTCACAGATAAAGATTCTAGTTGTCTACTGATGTACTATGTTCTTCATCTGTAAATATGTTGTAAGTAATTGATGTGTAAATTGTTATTCAATATGTAATCCAATGTATATACTATCTGTTTATTTTAACTGTGGAGCTTTTCTCCCCGGGCCTCCGCTGAAAATGGACCTACGTCCAGTCGGACACTCCCGGTCAACAAATTTAAATAAATAAATAATAAATAAGCTGTAATTTGTTTAAAGCAGAGTTCCAAAATGGGTAGCACACTGGAACAGAGTTTATCATTGGGGTTTCACAGCACTTGATTTTCCAGTTTCGTTCTTGACTGGCATGCCTTTTGTGTGATATCTGCACATTATTCATGCATCAGTGTTTCATTTCATGCTCCAGTTTCTTCTCACATGTCAGTGATGTGCCACAGGTAAACTGTCAAACCTTCTAACTTACCCTTAAGTGTGCATACTGTGTGAAGGAGTAAGCCCATTAAGTCTTAGTGGTTTTAATTTGAATTTCATTTGGAAGACTATGTTTATTTTTTAATTAACATGCTCTCCCTGACTTTGTTATTTTAACTGTATTGCTTATCTATGACAATTCAGTTATATTATTCTATATTTCCCAAATTATCATGCAATGATTCCACACTGTAAACATCTCCGTTTAATGCTTACTAGCTCAGGTCATGGCTGAGGAGTTCTCAAACCAGCCCACTCACCTGGTAAAAAAATAAATAAATAGATACATAGTTGCTTCACTGTGGAGAAAAGATCCTCATTTTTTAATACAAAATCCTAAAACTGCTGCTCTGAAAAAACAAATTCTGCATTTCCCCTTTAATACGATTTTTATTAGCATCTGTTCTTAGGAGCAATATGGCAGAATGAAATAACAAAGGTTTCATCAGCGGTCTTGCAACCAAAGATGAAGGTACCAATCTAGTATGCAGTGACTTCAGCTGTTGTATTATGATGGTGGGGTCTGTAGGGCAGCCAGACATTTTCCCAGAGAATAAAACAGATTGTTTAGGTATTCCTGTCATCAAGCAAAGAGTCTATTTCTCACCTTTGAGCCATTTTCAGTATTGTGTGATTTTTTAAAAATCTGCTGATGCTGTAGGCAATTATCTTGAAAACATGCTCGTAAAGATGAAAACAATTGATCAACATCTGTAAGAGACTTCTGTAAATCATATTTTCTATGTTTAGTTATAAATCATTTTTACAGAGAGGCAGTTATGTTGAAATTTCCTTTGGCATTTCACTTCATACATGAAAGTACCCTTTGGAAAATTATCTTATAGTTCAACCTGACACCTCTTATTTGACAATTGAAATTATCCATTATCTTCATAAAAGTGCAGAGCATTTCTTTCATACATCAAATGTCTTTTAAGTTGCAATTTTTCTTCTTATAATTTATGATTCTGCATCCCCTGGTGAGCAACTGTATAAGTCTTATGTTTTCTTGTACAGCAGTTCCTTGGAATTCAATTGCTTCCTTGCTTATGCTATAGCAAAAACAGTAAATGTTCAAGACCTTTGTGAATTTATCTGTGGAGCTGGTCCTTCCCCCAGTGTTGTGCAGCTCAGAAGTTAGAATACATGTTCTGGGGGTGTTGTGGTATAAGGGGGCTTGTTATAATGGTTAAGGTGTTTACTTCGCAGTCACAAGGTACATGGTTTGACTCTCACCTTTGAAAGGAAAATTATTTAGGCTTAAAATGACCCACAATAACAGCTAGCCTAGTACTTACCTATGAAACTTTGAAAGCTGGTTTAAAATCCAGTGCCACTGGAAACATGGCACTGATATGCTTGTACTAGTTACTATGTTCCAATATTTTATAGTAGAAGCTGTTCTTGTACTTTGTGTCTTTAAAAAGGTTATGATATATGATTCTCCACAGCACTTCTTCACTTCTACACCGCCACAGCTGCTTGCATGAGCTTTTATTTGTACTCTGTAATTCCCAAGCAGAGTGAATATTCATTTGTTACACATAAGGAATGCAAATCAGCAATGGCATAGCTCAGTTGATCATATATTAGGAATAATTACTAAAACTTACCATAAAAGAGAACATGACATCAGTAATCTCTGTGTCTGCAGTAGGATATGGTTTTCTATCAGACAACCTGGAAACTAATGGCTGCCACATGCATATGTCTAGAAAATGGTGCTCTCCATTTAGATTATGTCTGAAATAACTAACTTGCTTAAATTATCTTGAACTACTTTACAGGGACAAATGACACCTACTCTCAGAAGGAAAAGACAAAATGCACATTGCATGCTGTACCATTCTGAGAACTAGCTCAGGGCTCCAGCTATATAATCTCTACAGTCAACAGAACATAAGGGTTCACAAATGAAGAAAACATCACCCCCTTGGATGACTTGCTACACATTTTAACCTTGCACAATGAAACTCATAGAAGGATATGGATATCCAGCTAAAAGAAACCACTAGACTGTACAAATCTTAGGACTTAAACAGTGGACTGAGCATTCAGAATCTTCGCACTTCAAAGTGCAATTTGGTATGAGTATATAGATGCGTACAAGCACATTTATAGAAATAACAGAATATGTCTATGCCTTTACATATCTATATAGCTACACACACAATAGGGTTGAATAGCAGGAAATAATTAGAACTACAATAGCAATGATGTTCACTTTTCTTGTTAGAAGAATGAATAAATCTCCGAATTTTGTTCTTTGCAATTCATAAGTTGTTACTTTCAATGACCATCTCCTAAATTACACAACCAGGCATCTCACACATCCACTCAAACAGCATATTTATAAAACAACGCACAACCTGTCCAAGTTTAACCCAGCAATATTTATTACTATTGATTTAGATTTTGTGTGTGTGTGTGTGTGTGTGTGTGTGTGTGTGTGTGTGTGTGTGTGTGTGTGTGTGTGTGTGTGTGTGTGTCTTTCTGAGTACCTCCAAAAATGTTCCAACTTATTAAAGTTAATTATTCTTTCAACTAATTTTGAACACTCAAATCATTTCCATTTCCAAATTTTAAATGATGTTGTTCTTCACACTTCTTTTGTATGCCAACATGCAATCACTTTTATTTCAGTGATTCCAGTAGGAAAATATAGCTATTTTATTCATATCATCATCAACCTCCCTTTTCCCATTTTCTACGTGGGGTTGGGGTATCATGTTAACTGTTGCCATTTCTCTTGATTCAATGCCACACTCCTGCGTTCTACGACACTCATGCCTGACTGTCGCAGATCTTCTCTTGTACAATTCATCCACCTCTTTGCTGGACGTCCTTGTTTCCTCTTACCTTCTTCCTGTCTGTCTCAAATCTTCTTCACCAGTTTGTCGTCTGCTTTTTTGCATGTGCCCGAACATGTAATCTGTTCTCTTTGCTCTTTTCTGAAATTGGAGCTACTTTGGCTTCTGCTCTTATGTCCTCTTTTCTTCATCTGTCCCACAGTGCACATCCTACCACCCTTATCAGGGTCTTCATTTCCATCACCTCTAGCTTCCTCATCTGCTCTGCCTTTACTGACTGGGTTTCTGTACCATACAGCAGTACTGGTCACAGCAATGTCTTGTACACCTTACTTTTCGTCTTTTTTGGCATTCTTCTGTCATTCACTACATCTGAGACTCTATGCCAGTTAGCTGCAACCCCACTGATTCTAGCTTTGACCTCTTCATTCAGACTTCTCTTATCCTCAACAGCCTCTCCCAGATACTTGAAGGTATTAACCTGTTACACTATCTTCCCTTCTACCTTAATTCTCAGTTTCTTCTGATTTCCCCAATTTGCTATTTGCACTGTGTTATTTGTGCTTAGTTTCCTCCTATGTGTCTTCAGTATTGCATTCTAGTCTCCTATCCTGTGCTGAAGTTCTTCCTCAGAGTCTGCCTGTAATGTACATTGTCTGCATACAGCAACTTTGTTGATATCTCCCATCCAACCCATTTGCTAATGTAGTCCATCACCAATATGAACAGCAGTGGGCTCAGAGCTGAAGTCTGGACCCACCCCCACTGGGAACCCCTCTGTGAGACCGAACACTGTTAGTACTTGAGTCATCGGGTCCTTGTATGTAGCTTGCACTAATTCTACCAATGTTTCTGGGACTTTGAACCACTGCAGGATTGCCAAATCAGCTTTCTTTGGACCTTTCATATGCTTTCCCTAAGTATAGGAATGCCCATTTGGACTCTCTCCTCATCTCTAGCTTCCTCCCAACTATCTGTCTCACTGCAAACATCAGGTCAGTTGTGCTGCATTCTGATCTGAATCTGAACTGCTCATCTCCCATCCTTCATTCTGCTACTCTGCATATCTGTTTATCAATCACCCTCTCCAGAACTTTCATGCAATGTGATGGTAGTTTGATGCCTCTGTACTTAAATGTCCCCTTTGTTCTGGTACATTGGCACAAGTATGCTTATTTGCCAGTCTTCTGGAATATGCCTTTCTCTCTGCACTGCTATGAGTACCCTCAGGATCCATTTTTGTCCTATCTCACCCAGAATCTTTACCATATCTGCTCTGACCTCATCTGAGCCTGCTGCTTTCCCTGACTTCATTTTCCTTAGTAGTATTCTTGCTTCTTCTAGGGTGGGCTCCCCTTCTTCTCTCATTGTAAGCTGTGTCTGGTGCAGTAGAGTTTCTGTGGGGTTTACTTCATTCAGAAGCTGCTGGAAGTACTCCTTCCATCTGCCTTTGATGTCCTATGGACTGGTGAGCAGGTTGTTGCTGGCATCCCTTATGAAGAACATCTGACTATCTTCTTTATCTTTCTGTCTTTGCCTTGCAACCTGATATAGTTTATTTGTGCCACCTACTGAGTCACTTTCCAGAAGGTGGTAGAGTGCCTCCAATGCCAAATTCTTTGCTATTGCAACTCCTTTCTTAGCTTTTCTGTTAGCCAACCAGTATTCTTTCTTAGCTTGGTCCATCTTTTTTATCTCCAACTTTTTCCCTGCATGTCTTCTTTCTTTTGATGACTTCCTGGCTTTCTGCATTACACCACCACCTTTTGTTATGTACCTTATTTCCATACCTGCCTTGGCCACATATCTATTCTTCTTCAACTCCACCTATTTCCTCCTCTTCTTGGGGTGCTAGAGCCCTGAGTAATTCATTGAACTGTTGTGCTTTCGCTCCAGTCAACTTCCAGGTCTTCAATCTGGTCTCTGTTGACCTAAGAGTCTTCTCTGACCACTGTTTGCAGCTGATTGTGGCAAACACTGTTTTATACTTTGGGCCAACTGTTTCACTGGAGATGACTTTGCAATCATTGATTTTACCCTAGTGCCCTTTCCTTACTAGGAAGAAGTCTACTTGAGTTGTATGTTGGCAACTCTTGTATGTCATCTTGTGACCGTCTCTCTTTCTGAACTTGTTGGCTACTATCAAGCCATTTACAGACAGAAGTCTAGAACGGCGTCTCCTTCCATGTGCACGCAGCAGTCCTCATATCTTGTTCTGTCTGTCCCGATATGTGCGTTCAAGTTACCTATTTTCAAAACCAATTCATCTTGTCCTGCTTTATCTAGTGCGTCCTGCAACTCCTGTCTGAATGCACTCTTTTCCTCACAAACCTGCTGTGGAGCATAGGCTGAGATTTTGAATACTGACATATCATTACACTGGCGCCTGATTGTCATGATTCTATCACTAATTCTGATGATATCCCTTACTGCCTTCTGAAGCCTCTTTCTCACCACAATTCCCATATCATCATGGTCTGTGATCCATGTTCTCCTATCTTGAGGATATTGTGCACTACAAAAGATGCCCAAAGTGATTCATATGTACAGCTGCTCCCCTATAAGGCAACATGGAGCATCTTCATAAAAGGCTTAAAATTGTGCCATAATTTTAGTTGCAGTTCATTTGCAGTGAGACATGTATCAGAATGAAAATGAAACCAATAAGATATGTGAGCCAAATGCATCTACTCATGCATATTTGCATGTAAAAATGTGCCACAATGTTAACATGGCTTTGCTGACAATAAAGACATCGAAAGTTGGGGACAGACTGAAGTTAATACAGAGCAGAGTTTAAAGTGTATGTTTGCATTGCACAGGAGTGTACTGTGTGGTACTGCTTTGGTGTTTGATACAAACAAATAATAGAGGGCATCACTGGGTCATGGGATGTGCTACTGTACTACAAGGCAAAAAAGGGAGTTAGTCCACACTGAGGGGACAGAGTAACAGTAAAGGGAGGTGCAGTTACTCAAGGGATAGTTGTAACTTCAGGTAGAATGACAAGTTTAGTAACAACTATGTTAATAGTGGAGTGGTCATATACTGAAATGATGGTGGCCATATGTCTTCACAACATTTTATATCATGGAAATGCACTAACTCACTAATAAGCCATGCATAAAATTTATTTTATAAACTGCAGTGAAACACAGTGTATACACTCACAGGATAATTTGTCTAGAGTTGGAATCCCAAAGAGTTGGAATCCCAAACCAATAGTAGAAGTAATCTTGAATCACAAACCTGAATACTGAGTTTCTATGTTAAAACTTTAGCTGATGAGATGTGAACATTAAATACTTTAAAATGATAAAATGAAGTAAAATGATTTTCCTATCATTGATGATAAAACGCATTGGAAACAAGATTGTGATTGTTCATATGTTTTGGGTTATCTTATTTTTGAAGAGCTAATGAATTACTACATCTATGGATGTTAGAATTAGAGTGGTCTGGATTCAGTGTTGTTTATGTAGGACCTGACATTATAGAGTCCATATACTCTCCTAGTTGCTGCATTGTCCAAGAGGAGTTTGCTGCTTATATTGCCCTTTATATAGTTTGTCACTCTCTGCATTGATTGTCACTTACCTTTAATTATATTTCTTAATATTTATCCTTATTTTCAGTTCTTTCCCCAAGTCTTGCTCTGACCAATATCTGGGATGCACAAGTATCTCTTTTCACTCCTCTCAAACTGTCTATGTTTACTCCATTTTTGGCTAAAGGCATCTCTATTACAAACAACACCAACTATTGTGCACTGACCTCTAATTAACAAAACGTTTTTGTTCTGTGGTATAATCTCTGACTCATTAGGTTGCTGTAGCACTAATGAGGGTACCACTTAAAATAAAAACTGCACTGTGTATTCAACCCAGTAATATACTGAATGGTGCAGTCCCTGCTCATTGATATAGCTCTCTCTGTTTTACTAACCTCTTCCTTCTAGATTAATCAAAATATTATTTTTCATTCATCCCTTGCGCACATCATATAAATTTCTGTATTTTAGTAACCCAACCATTCCTTATCACACATTGCATTTTTTCGCACTGTGTGCGGAATTCATGCCCAGCAATATCATCAGTAGTACATACCACAGTCAATTTTTTCACACTTACAGTAATACTACACATAATGTCATCTATCTTATTTTTGGCTTTGACAAGTGCAGAGATGAGCTGTTCTCTAGATATACTAGGCAGAGGGCTAGTGTGATGTATGCTTTGGAATATGGTAGATGGGGATAAGGGGGTGACGTTTCCACTGAATCTGTCAGCTAGTAGGTTGGCAATATCTTCCAGTGTAGTATGAGTGATCTTATCTAAGTCCAGTTCGGCACATAGCTGGGCATTCCATTTTAGACTTCAAATCTAGTTAAAGAATGCCTTATGATTATCTTTGGCTAAGAATGTGATTTTAGTTTTGTAATTTGCTTTAGAAGACTTTACAAGACTTCTGATTTTCTTGTTTAGGCTTAATAGGGAACCCTTCTTCTGAAGAATCATATCCTTCTTGCTTTTGGATAACAGTCTTTTCCTCTTGTTATATAATCTGTTTATACTTGAAGTCCACCACAGTGGCTTGTTTTTACAGGAAGACCTGGTTTTGATCCGGTCAGGTACAGCAGAGTTCATGCAGTCACTTAAGTGCTTAAACAGGGCATTTGTGTATGCTTCTGCATAGTGACCACTGATGTTTGCAATTGTCAGTATATGAAGCTTTTTATACCATCGCTTAGTATGCTGTAGTTAGCTTTGGTTAAGTTTTTTATAATTTTTATTCCTGTGATGGTGTCAGTTCCAGTAGTCACTTCAAACAAGACTAATTTGTGGTCTGACCTAACCAGAGAGAGCATTACGCATGGGGAAGTACAGTGACCCCCCCCCCCATGTTGGCGAGTACTATGTCCAGAACATTAGACTCCTTAGTGGGGGTGCAGACTGTCTGTTCCATAGCATTTGTGTTAACACCAACCTCTGAGTGAGCATGTTTTTACTTGTATATGTCCCCTAGTGTATGGAATGATAGTTGACATCTCCCATGACTAAAGTGTTGAGCTGTATGGCAAAGGATTCCAGTAAATCGAGGTAGGTGGTGTGCTCTTCATGGTCCATGGTAGGGGATCTATAGCTAACAATGATGTGGTGTGGTACTTTCTCAATAGTTAATTGAACATGGAGTAGTTTGAGAGAGTCATGCTGTTTGACCAGTCTCAAAGTGTATTTGGTTTTAATGAAGATGGATAGACCTCCACCTTTGGTTCCTTCAAATATGTAAGAAACAGGCTAGGTCAAATAAGTACTTTCCAAGCACTCCCCATGCATAGTAGCTATCACTGAATCATGACTTAAAAAATGACATGTCAAATACCCACTACTTCTTCAGTGGTTACAACTTCTATTTGGATGCCATGCCTAGTGAGAGAAACTGGGTGGGGCCATGCACCTCTACAATGAACATCTAAATTTAAAGCTTATTACTAAAGCTAACTCCATCTCTGACTCTGATCCAGACTAGCTAATATTAAAAATCCCATCCATTAACAGCAACTCAGTTCAGTTGCTTACCTACCACCCACTTATTATTAATAAATTGAGGTCTCTTATTGTTATATGATTACAACTATGATAAAATAATTAAACTAAAAAATTGTATAAAACCCAAACTTATTTTTAGTAACAAGTGTAAATGATTAGCTGATGTCAAGGATATCTGAATAATCAAACTCTTGCTCATGAATAAAACTGACTACAAATGATGAAGCAATACAGTGATGTCCATGGTGTCTGTATAATGGAGTGTTTCTCCTCAGGCCTCCACTGAAAAAGGGTACTGCTCAGTCAGACTTTCCCAGTAAACAAATGCCAATAAATAAATTCAATAATAATTTGTGATTTCACTGTAAATGTATTAGGCCCTCACTCTAATGACATCACAGGAGTCCTCTTTAATATCAGTCTTATTCATCTCATTCAGGAGTCCACCCACCCCAAACTCAAATCTAATTGTCACTGTCTTCTGAACTTAATAATTACCAGCAGTCATACTAAGGTTCTATGTATGTCCCCAACTTCAGTGATCACTGTCCCATCTTGTTTAAAATTCAAAACCTAGTAGTACAACAGGCTTTCACACACATTTCATTCAGACCCAAATCCCCTAAAAATATCATCAACCTCAAATAATGCCTGTCGAACTTGGACTGGACTTTGATACTCAACTCACAAGCCCTTACCTGGACAGTTGTAAACCTTATCATTACCATCATGCAATATTAAAACAAATTCTTCCCCAAAAGCTCAAGATTATACATGTTCATAAAAATCAGTGACTAAAGCAAGAAGTGAAGGCCCTCACTGACCTCATGACTGAATCATGGCATAAATGGAAATAATACCAAATCTGAGACACTCATAAATACTTCATTCAACTCTATAACGTTACTAAGCTAGCTATAAGAAGATGTAAATTTAATTGTCTAAAAGACAGACAAAATTTATTTCACATACATAAAAGCATATCTGGAATGACATGAACATTCCTACTGGCTCCAGAAATCCTTCCAGGAGTATGCCATCCAATACCCTACATTACACAAAAGGTCACTCTCAAGTTTTAACTTCTTCAAGAAGCTTAGTACTCTTTCACATATTATATCATTGCATACTCAAACTCAATCCAAATATTCCTTACCAGTACACGTATACTGCTCTTTTACTTCAGACAGATTAAGTCTAGAGACATTGAAACTCTTGTAGATCAAATTCCGGTTGATCCCCCCTGTACACTCTAACAGTCTAATTCCATTGTTCATTTATTAATGTAGAGAACACAAAACTACTCAGGCCCTTGATATCTACAATCTCTGCATAACCCACAATGTTATACCCACCATCTGAAAAAATAGCAATAGTAAAATCTTTATTAAAGCAACACAAACCTACCTGTACGTCACATTTCTAAGCTATATCTAGCTTACCCACTTTAGGAAAAAAAAAACAGAAAAAAATAATTTACACTGAACTCTCACATTATGTTAATTAATACAACTTTCTAGCTGAAAAACAACAGTTTTTGAATAGGTCACAGTCTG
>NC_056751.1:315470113-315497613 GCF_019279795.1 Protopterus annectens
AGGCCCTTACTTGTTTAGATTGTATCTTTCAAACTTAACTTTTTAATTTGAGGTGTTCTACAGTCTATATGCAGATGACCTGAAATTGTGTAAACTGATTACATGTGTTACAGATAAGGCATGGCTGCAAAATAACTTGACTAAACTGTCCTTCTGGGCACAGGAGAATAATATGCTGATAAATTCATCAAAAACTAAAAGCATATGAGATTTGGTAGGCATAAATTGAAAGGTAAATATTTAATACAGCATACCGTGATTAAAATTGTAGACTCATTTAAGGACTTGAGTATATGGATAGATTCAGCTATGAGTTTTTCTAATCATATCAACCAATTGGATAATGATAGTTATAGAACTATGTGTTGTATAAAAAGAGTCATAAAGTTTAGGAAATCAAAAATAATGAAGTCATTGTTTGTTAGTTACATTAGACCCAAACTTGAGTATGGAATAACAATATGGAAACCCTATAAGAAAACAAGCATGAGTATACTAGAAAGAGTACAACGGAAATATACCAAGAGCATCCATGGATGTGAAAATTTAAGTTATTATGAAATACTAAAATATCTGAACTTGTACAGTGTTTCATACAGATATCTAAGAGGAGATCTTATTCAGGTATATAGGGCATTTAGTGACAACTACCTATGGGAATGTTTGGGGTTAATAAAAAGTACTAGAGAATCATCAGATAACCTATGTAGAAGTTTCTATAGGAATGAGAAGTGTACTAATTGGTTCTCTGACAGAATAGCTGATGCATGGAACAGACTACCAAATTACATTAAAACAAGTACTAGTTTAGATATTTTTAAGAACAGCATGGATACTTATTATGGGAAAAAGTGTTTGGTATACTGGCAAACTAGAAGGGCATTAATGCCCATGCTTGAAATATTTGTATATATGTATGTATGTATGTATGTATGCATACATGTAATAACACTTACTGATTATTTGACTTAATTCCAGACATGCAGTACCCGCGTGCAGCAGAAAGTATCAGCTTCATGTAAAAATGATTTGCTTCTGTAAGAAAATTGTCACTGCAGTACAGGCAGCACCTGGGTTAAGGACACGATCCATTTTTTTAGTCTATCCTTAAGTCAAATTTGTATGCAGGTCGAAACATGTACATGGAACATTCTACTGTACTGTACTGCAATACAATACAGTATAGTAGAATGTTCCAAACAGAAAATATGTTAAACTTATCCCTTTTTAAGTTTCACTTCACATTTCTGTACTACAGGCATCACCCATGAATGTTTTCAACTCTATCCTGAACTTTCAGACCTCTGCCAGACCTCCTACTGTCACTTAGACCCTAGTAAGACACAATGTCATTTGCCCATTCTACTATACAGTACAGTAATTGCTTCAGTACCTGCGATGGTGGTGCTGCGGTAGCGTTGTCGTCTCACAATAAGACGCTGTTCGGTTTGATTCTCAGCTAGAGCGTCTTCTGCGTGGAGACATGCGTGAATGGGCGTACCTTCGTTGAAGGTTGTGCGTCAGTCCTGGCAAGCCCGTACGTAAAAATCAACTGCCAATCATTAGCGGACCAGAGTTCCGCTGTGGCGACCGCTAACCGGGAAAAGCCGAAAGACACAAACTGTGTACTGTACAAGCTAGCAGTCTTGACCAATCAGATCAACAACACAATGATCTCTTAAACAATCGGATCTCTAGTTCTCCATGAAGGTGGAAGTAACTGCTCTAACAAGATGTGTGAGCAGATTCACAAATGGAGAAAAGGAAAGTACAACCGAATTCTTCATTTTAAGGTAAAATCTGGGCAAATTTAAAGATTTTTATTTATTTTCACGTTATTTCCAACATTGCATCAGCCCGTTCTTATCTATGGGTTGTCCGCAAGTCAAATGTCTGTAACTCGGGGACTGCCTATACTTCTTCTGTTTCCATGTGTTTTAAATGCCTTGTGAAACAATAAGAAAGACATACCCTTCCACTCTATTTCTGATTTCATATACTCTATTTTCTGAACTGCAGACTTCTTGAAACTTCAGTCCTGGCATTCCTGAGTTTGAGAAACTAATCCCCTGTTTATGAAGTGACACAGATAGTAATAAATCCTTTACATTCAAGGGTCATTATGACGTGCTAATCCTCCTGTTGGTTAACAGCTGAGTGCATAGTAAATTATGTAAGATGTATAATTAATGCATTCATTGCTAAGCAGCGTAAGTATTTCATTTGTAAGCCACTCAGTCACATGATGCAGATCTTTCTCCTGATATATCATGTCCGCGAATGCCTATTTCAAAGAACAGCCAGCTGTAGAAATGTAGTTTTTCTATTAGTGGCAGGACAGGGTAGCAGGAGACAAACTATGCTAAGATATAAATGTGTGGTGCCATAAAATATAATTGTGTGCTCATGAGACAAAGGAAAAGAAAAGTTTATTACATTATACATAATTGTCTTAAGAGTCTGTCAGCTAAGATGTGATTTAAAAAAAAATAATAAAGATGTACCTAGATTTGTAATGTGGATTTTTTTTTCTACCAGGGTGTCCCTTGTAAAAACTTACAGTGGCTATAAGAGGCTAACTTAGCTAAAAATCTGAACAAAAGGAAAAAAGAAAGATAATCTCCACCGTTGCTGCACTTGCTCACAAACCTACAGATGCTTACATGCACATTGCTTATAATTCACTAAAACAGTATCAGTGGGCAGCTTCAGGTGATGCTTGATGGCCTGATGGTGCTATGTAATTCCGTGGAAGCCACGTGGCTGTAATTTGTCAGGACAGCACTTCAGTCATTGCAGATTGTTCTCTGTATGGAGTGAACTTATAGCCTGGCCAGAACTTGTTATGCTTGACTATATTTGCTAGGTGCCAGTAAACAACAATATCTTCTAAGCAATATCTTCTAAGGTAAATTTTCTTTACCTGTATGCCATAGCTAGCTTCATATTTTGCATTTTACAAGTGTATAGTATTAAACTTGGTACATATATTTTCATGAAGAAAATATGTTTAAATCACATCTGTGGTCTTGTAAAAATCCTTCTCTCCTCATTTAAAGAGGCCAGTCAAAGGATTCTTTTTAGTGGGAAAAGTATTTATTTATTTAAATTATTTTACCAAGCAGATTACTGATCAATACTGACCAATTTCAGTTTCAGCCCACGGATAATATACAAGCAGTGTTAAAATGAGCATACAAAGGCACATGCACAATAAAGTTAAGCAATGACCAAAAATACAATAGAGAAAGAAAACAAAAGAAATACATTAAGAATACAATAAGAAAAAAAGTTACACTATGTACAAGTATGTGGAGGGGAATTTGTGTATTCACAGTCTTCTAATCAGGAACATTGGCATTTGTAATGAGTTCCTTGATGTTTTGCTATAAATCCATTAAACTAACAACAGGTGATCTTTTGGATCTGGAGAACCATTCACTGACCTGTTGGTTGAATTTCATATTCTGAACATTGCATTTTGCAGTTGTATTTTCTGTGAGGACTGCCCTGTGTGCTTATGTAATCATCTCAGAGTTCATTGCATCTTCGGGAAAGGAAATATTCCATACAGTACCTATTGTGCAGTTTTGACCAAGTGTATCTCATTTCATAATTATCCCACATACCAGTTACTGACTCTCTTTATTTAAAAACTTATACTTACTAAAATATATCTTAATATTTCTAACTCCAGCTATGCATTTAAGTTCATTTGAGATGTATTTAAAACACAGACAGATATTTTTCATCCTGTATAGTTTGGTACTCTCTCTCCTATGCCCCAGGTCTTCACCAAAGTGTAAAAGTATGTGTTAATGGCACTGCTTAAAGCTATTTTAGTTTTGCCCCAACCTTTTATTTTTCTTGAATTAAAAGTTTCAACCCCACAGTCTCACCAAATTTATAGTACGTCCATGAGTCATGTAATATCAAATTAGCAATGAAGGAAAAAAGATGACAATGGAGAAAGTTGACTCTACAATAAAATTACAAAAAATAGCATTTTTTGCAAGAGGTAAATCCTTCTGCAGCCACCCACCCTATCATTCCTAAGTATATCAATACAAATGTCACAGGACCCTGGTGGAAACGGGAAATTTCCTTACCTACACAGTTTTCCAGTCACACTCAAAACATTGCCTGTTCTTCAACGAATGTGTGATTGTGTCCATTGGTAAGTATACCTACAACAGAAGTGTGGATTTATGAACATTGGTAAGTATACCTACAACAGAAGTGTGGATTTATGAACATTGGTAAGTATACCTACAACAGAAGTGTGGATTTATGAACATTGGTAAGTATACCTACAACAGAAGTGTGGATTTATGAACATTGGTAAGTATACCTACAACAGAAGTGTGGATTTATGAACATTGGTAAGTATACCTACAACAGAAGTGTGGATTTATGAACATTGGTAAGTATACCTACAACAGAAGTGTGGATTTATGAACATTGGTAAGTATACCTACAACAGAAGTGTGGATTTATGAACATTGGTAAGTATACCTACAACAGAAGTGTGGATTTATGAAGCTGCTTCTTCCATCACAGTGGAAGGCAGTACATATGTCTGCTCAACAAAAGGTTTCTCACTCTCTGATGATGTTTTGCAAACCTCCTGTTCAGGATTGGTATCCACAATGGTGCCATCTATATCTTTAGCCCATGTGGAGGCAAATCACCATCCACGAGTGTTGCAGACAGTGGTATTGTGTCTGTGGACTGTGTGTCTTCTACGACTCTGTTGATGTTGTTGATGCTGTGGCCATATGAACAATTTCATCATGCCCTGACAGTGTTAGCTCATCACCGGTATCTCTGAATGCATGAGTAACATAACATCAAGATGAACCCAATAACATATGGCCTGATGGTGCCCTTGTGTAATGGATAACAAGGCTGTTCGTGAAGCAAAGGTCAGTTATCAACGATTTCCTTCATTCTTGTGCAAGTAATGTGTATCCTGGCCACTGGATTACACTATCAGATTTATGGCTATGAACAGTATAAGTAAAGGGAAGGGAAGGAGTATTAACCAGCTGAATCACTCACAGAAACTCACAGGTGTTGCACCATCCCAGTAACCACATCAAGACCACCTCACATGATTATACAGGCTACATTCCTTTGACAAAAAAGACCACTAACTGTTCATCTTTGATTTGTCAGGCTGACACAGGTCCATCTTTACTTGGCTTAACATGTCAGTGAGTTGCCTGCCTGAAACACTAATCCTAGGTGCAGGTTTGCCTCCCAACAACATTAATATCATGTAGTAGTGTCATGCACACATTGTTCTACAGCTGCTGGCATGTGTCCCCTCTCCTCAACAGGTGAGCAAATGTTGGTTAAGGGCATGGGCAGAAGAACTTCATTTTAAGCAGATATGACATTTTCCAGTCTCTTGTTTTGTCCTCCTTGGACATGGTTCTTGCTACAGAAGAATAAGGGATTGAATAATACATATTAATTTTGACTGGGAAAGGCATGTGTAAGATAATGTTGATGCACATGCTCCATGGGCACAGATGTAAAGCAGGCAGGATCTACCTGTCATCTACGTTAAATCCTATTTCTACTTAACTGGGAAAGCACTTGGGGAGGGTACTTTAATGTAGAACGAAGTAAGCCTGTCTATCAGCATGTGGAAGCCCAGCAGTGGCATCTGTGGCACAAACCTATGTTACTCCATCTACCACAAACATCATCTAATACTTTGTCAAATATCAGAAGTCAAATGCTTCTGGTAATGTATTTTTCAGTAACAATGGATATACTGGGATATACAAGTGCCTGAATACATTTGTGAGCCAGGTTAGTGGCTTGCATACAGCTGTTTAGGTTTCTTTAGAAAACAGCACTACTACCACACAGGCTGTCCAGACTACCTTCCTTACCCTATGCCTGTGACAGCTACAATACAAGGTGAATTGCTTCTTCTAGATTTTTCCCGTAAGTTTTCAGATCATTGCTGTGGTATAGCAATACAAATAACAAATGTTACATATGTTCTGTCAGCCATTTGCCATGGGAAAAAAGGTACCAAACTATAAAATATATTCCTTACCAGACATATACAGGTATAGCCTGTATTCAAACTATTAGTGAATCTCTTTCTCCTACATGCATGTGATTTTTGCTTGAATGTGAAAAAAATGGCACTGCTTTACCCATTTGTGTAGATTATAATTAGCTACTTATCACATAAATCTCTTAAAACCACTGACTTAAGTATGGAAATGCAGAATTACCCATTACTACACAGTAAGCTGAGTCCGCATGCATCCATTAGTAGCATGTCCATGTGCAGTACTATGCTGCCACACATCACACATCCATCCAACATGCTACTCATGACTCACAATCCCATTGGTTGGTATGCAGCCAGGACTTCCACATTCCTAGGCATTGTCTGAGTTGCACTGGGTACATGTTATAATAGGAATGGATGAAAGAAAGAAAGCTCATTCTTGATGTGAGAGGGAAGCAATATTTTTTTTTTTATGTCCTGCACAGGAGGCAAGAGAGACTGTCTGTCCAGCAGTGTGAATAGGATTTATGTAGAATCTGTAGTACCATGTTGTCATATTTATGATGCCCTTCCCATTGTACCTTCCTCTTCAGATCTTGACCATCAGGGCCTTGAGCCCTTAATGCCTCTACCTTTGGTTGTTGGTGTGGTTGCCCAGCCTGAGGAGGTGGTTTGGAAGGTGAGAGCAGGGCCACAGGGGACATAGTTCAGGTGCAACTAAAGTGACTAGCAGAGAATAAGTTGGAGCACTAGCTTGGTGTCAGAGTTTACAGAACATAGGTCCTCTTGACTAGATTTGCTGATGCTGTTGTCCAGTAGGACTTGATCACTGGGCCTCCTGTAGATGACCACAACATAACATTGGTGAACAGAAACAACCAGATAATGATAGTTTCATGTAGGTTGCCCTCTGTGCTTGACCTTTAATTCTTTCTGTGGTCAGCTTCCCACCCTATCCTCTAGTATGTGTTGCCCCCACCATATTGTGTCATAACACATACCTTGTATGATTCCCAACCCTCTCCATCTCCACTTGTCCAGCCTTTGCATGTCCGCATCTTTCCCTTGTCAACCTATTCCCATATTTTTCCAGTCACCTTTGTTTATCTGTCTTTTTTAATGTATACATGAGCCTTCATACAAACTCTCCCCCTCTTCATTTCTTCTGCTAGCCTCCTATCCCCTTGTTCCTTCTCTCAGTAAATAAAAAGGGCTCAATCTTAAAAAGCATGACTCAGTCTTCCTGCCTCATCCTGCAATCTGTCATACTGTTTCCTTATGTATTCCCTCTGCTTCATGTCTGTCCCTTTCTTGCCGTCCTATACTGCCTCATTTTTACCTGTTGTTGTTAAATTGTTTGGCCACATGCCTCCCCTCCAAATTATTAGATAACATAGTTTGAAGGATCTGTCATGTAGCACTACTTACCGGCTCTGCTCTTCTCATGTGCCCCCCCACACACACAGATTGGAGGATCTGTCATGTCATACTACTTACCGGCTCTGCTCTTCTCATGTGCCACCCCCCACACACAGATTGGAGGATCTGTCATGTCATACTACTTACCGGCTCTGCTCTTCTCATGTGCCCCCCCACACACACAGATTGGAGGATCTGTCATGTCATACTACTTACCGGCTCTGCTCTTCTCATGTGCCCCCACACACACACACACAGATTGGAGGATCTGTCATGTAGCACTACTTACCGGCTCTGCTCTTCTCATGTGCCTCCCCACACACACAGATTGGAGGATCTGTCATGTAGCACTACTTACCGGCTCTGCTCTCCTCATGTGCCCCCCCCCACACACACACACAGATTGGAGGATCTGTCATGTCATACTACTTACCGGCTCTGCTCTTCTCATGTGCCCCCCCACACACACACACACAGATTGGAGGATCTGTCATGTAGCACTACTTACCAGCTCAGCTTTTCTCACATGACACTGTTTGTCTAGCACAACTCTATAGTGCATTGTATCACACTCTATACACATTCTTCTTCTGAGGAAAATGCATTGCTGTGCTCTGCTGAACATGGTACACTAGTGAACATCCTAGCATATCACCCCCATGAACTTTATGTTACTCTCCTCAGCTGTGTAGTCTTCCTATTGTTCATCTGTGCCCATTTGCATACTTACTTCTCTGCTCAGTGTGCCACAAAGGCTGCTCTGCAGTGTAATCCTCTCCATGTATTCATTCTAAGTAGCCCAAATATCCCACACTGCACAATCTTCTGTACTTCAGTGCAGCTGCAGAGAGGGTCTTGATGATTCTCAGTCTGTATCTGCCAAATAAATAAATACACCTTGATCAGATTTCTATTTTTTTTTTTGTTTACAAATAATCAGTGGCATACACAGTCAGTACGTTTTTTCTGGATGATGGTGGAAGGACAGTCCAGCTATGAAAATAGAAGTACTTTTCAGAGCAAATGTTATCGAGTTGTTTATATATAAAGTATTTATATGACTTTTTCACCATCATAAGATGTCAGAAGGGATTTATTTTGAGACATTTATGTTAGTGTAAAAGGAACTAACAGAGGGATGTGTGGATTTTAATTGATGCAACATTTTCTTAATGGCAGCTGTCAACCATATTTAGTCAAACCAGTTTTACTGATATATATTGTTGACACTAATTCAAGATCATGGAATTTGAGGATAAGGGAGTTTTGCACTTAATCTCAAGGTTAAATAATCTTGGAGTGCAGCATTTTAGAAAGTAAGGGGTGAGGAGTATACCATTCTATATGGTGAGTGCAGAGGGCTTACCCCTGCAAAAGCACTTTTGTTTGCGTTTTGGGAGAAAGGTGTCCTTTCCTGGAACTGACAATATTCCTCGTGTGATTATAGTAACTTTGATCAGATATCATAAATCTTCAACCACCATAGCACCTTACATACTGTATATGTGCTAACCCTAACTCTACACATTACATTACTAAAAACCCTTTCCTAACAGTACTACTTCACAAGACAAAAGGACACAGAACACGCACAACACCAAATATGCAAAGCAAAAAAATCTATCTCCTTACCTAACCCCTAAGCTAACCCTAACTGTGGACACACATTTGTACACCAACCACTATATCATTTTCAATCAAACATTTATTTTCCTGCTCAGTTCCACCTGAAAACACTGTAAAAATGAGAATCCAGTCACTTGAGCATTCAGTCAAATGTGCTTTCGATATTTTGTGCTTTCAGTGTTTTTCACCACCCAAAAACATTTTAGTTAAAAGTGCTCTCAAACTTTTGAGTTGTGATATATATACAACATGGGAGGAGACTGTAGTTTGCTTCATCATCTGCACTGTTGTTGACTCACAGACTGTTAAACTGTCAATTGCTTTCTAGTTGTGTCATACTTATAAAAGAAATGAAGATACAACTCAAATTTTGCTTTCTTGTTTATGCCTTTATTATTGTGTTACAGTATCCCGTCTAAATTTTTCCTTTATTTTTAATCTGAAAACCTGTAAACTTAACATTAGATGCAATTTACTTGTACCTTGATAATATTATCCTATATTGAGTCAGTGAAATATTTTACTGCCAGCTAACTTGCTATTATTAATGGTTTGGGGGTTGGTACAATGGTTAAAGTCTTTACCTTGTGGACACAAGGTACAGGGTTTGATTCTTACTTCTGAAAGGGAAATTGGCTAGGCTTAAAATGGCTCACAAGGGCAACAAGCCTAGTACATGCCTATGAACTTCATCACCTATTTTTTCATCCACTGCATGTTTACTACTATAATCTGTCATCTCTAGTGTTTGTTTAGTGTCCCCACTCTTGTTATTGTCCAATATCAGCAGATGTACCATCCACACTTGTTACTTCATCTCATATTTGTGGAACTTTTGCATGTCTCATTGCCATCCTGGTTTAGTTTGGAGGTATTAATATTTCTTTTTCATATAATTTTATTAAATCTGAAATAATAAAATATACAAAAAATGGTGTGGAGTAAAACTATCTGGATAAATAAGGGAATGCGGAGCCCCAGCCAGTCATGCTATAGTATAGTTTAATTCACAAGTGAAACAATTTAATGCAATTGGTTAAATAGACTTCTGTAGAGGATAACTATTTAATAACTGTCCATATGAAAAAGAATACAAATAGTTATTTAGCAATACAGGTCTTGCCACTATATTATTGGTAATATCATAAAGCCTTCATGTAAATTAACCATTTTTCCATCTAATATGTTTTTTCTCATTTTAATCCCTATGCCAATGACTGAAATATTCTAACATCAGGAAGGGTTGTGGGCAAAATATACAGTCTTTACCTTTAAAATTGAGTCTTGATTGTAAAGTGCAAACCTGTGAGTAATAAATTTGATATATGAATGAAAACAGTTCTTCTTTTGCAGGTGGATGGTTTGACTATGAAGTTCTCATTATCATTGTTGATAGAAATATTCAGAGTAATACAGATTGTCATTTACTAACACAGTAAAGAGTGAAACATTAAATTAAACTTTCAGTAAATTAAAGTTTCCAATTCATAATGCTAAAATATATTCTTAAATATGATTTAAAGATATTTTAGTGATACGTATTCATAAAATACACAACAATACATGCCAAACGATTTATTTTGACATCTCCAGCAAATTGTATAGCCAAAATAAATGGTAAAAATGTCACACAGACAAACCATACAGCAAAAACTGCAAGAAAGACCCACCCATACTAGAGTGTTCACCATGTAATATCTTACACTTCCTGCAGTGAAGGCCCATGTGGTATATGCAAATGACCACTTAAGGACAAACCATTGTTTCAGCTATATGACTTCTGTGCTGTACTGATGAGATTAGAAAAAGGCTGAAACATGGCATGTCTGCAACTAGTAGAGTTTGGCTTTATTGCCCTCCATGAACCAATAAAGACTTAAAAAGTTAAAGTAAACTGTTATGAGCATTCAGAAGATGTAATATAGTGACTGTTAAACTGAGAATAGAATTACAAAGTAAGACAAACTACAAACTAGTAAGAGAAAACTAGAAAGCTGTATCATATAAAGCCTTGTAGAGAAACTGAAGTTTCTATAGTAAGCCTGTTTGCTGAAAAAATTAAAACTGTGACAGCATTTCCTAAAGTTGAGGTAGCTGATATTACCAAGTGGCTCAGAGACAGGTTTGTGCTACTTAGGAATAGGGAATCTATTTTTCATAATTACTTGGTTAAACTAACTTAATCTAATACCAGGCTGAGACTGTCCCTAGTGAACAGGGAAATTTGAAACCATATCAGACAGAAGAGTCCATGTGACAGGTCAGAAAATGCGTACATTTTTGGATCATCGAAGTCACAAGGTCAGTGGAATAACCTCATTGTAATGGATACTAAACCTGAAGGGACAACGGGATTTTGCAGTGACTTTAGAAACCTGACTTGTATTTCCAAATCTGATTCCTGCCCAATTGCCTACAGTATAAGAACTATTTGAAAAATTGGGGAAAATGGATAATGCTGGGGTTTGTTGACTCTGAAGTTTACCAAGAGTTATTGCCAAATCCCATTAATGCAGATGCGAAGAAGAAACAGCATTCTGCATGCTGAATGGACTTTTTCACTATACATTCATGTCATTTGGTCTTCATGGAGTCCCAACAACATTTTAGAGGCTTATATAGCAGATTCTGAGACCTCATACTAAACCAGGTATGTTCCAGCTTATCCTGGTGACATCATTGTTTTCTTGCATGACTAGGAAAGTCATCTCTGAATGATCCAAGCCAGTATAAATTCTTTATGTTGAACGGAGTTTACAGCCAACCACTCTAACTGCAAAATGGACATGATCAAAGCCTGATACTAAGGCTACATGCATAATAAAAAACGCAGTCGCTGAATGCAGAAGATGTACAAAGCTGGTCCATGCTAACTACCAAAAAACATGTCTAGACTTTTTAGATTCATAAAATATGTGCTCCCTGAACTGACTTGATTAAGGGTAGAGCAAATTTAAATGACAAATGGACAGAGACAACCTACCACTTTTTCTGAAATTTGAAAGGAATGCTGTGCTGCAAACCCATCCTATAGTCACCATACTTTTCTAAACAGTTGATGCTATTCACGGATGCCTCAAAGGTAGGCATTGGAGCAATGCTGATACAAAACCTAGTGGATGATGAAAACCCAGTATGTTATATAAGGAGAAAACTGAATCAAGATTTCTCTTAAAGAGGCCAGTGAAGTGCTCTGCTTGACGAGAATGGGAAGTTTGTTCCGAAGTACGGGAAGTCTCTGGGTTAGGAACCTGTCCCTCCAGCATATTCTGTTTATTGTGGTAATGAGGTTAAGGACCCTGGAGTGTGTGGTGCGGAGGGCTTGAGATTTCATAAGGTGTAGCATATCTAGCAGCTCACACTTCACCTAACTATATATACTTATTTTATTTATTATTTATTTTTATTTTATTTTACATTTGTTAACCGGGCTAGTCTAGCTGGATACATATCTGTTAGACACAAGTTGAGAGTACAAGTTATACAAGATACATGGTTTGAAAAAAATAGTTATTGATAAAAATAGCTCATCAGGTAAGATACAAATCAGCAGGTAATACATAGCTGTGAGGTTTTATATATATAATAGTGTGTAGACTAGTTCAAGAGTCAACGTTTCCATTGGGGGTTGTGTGATAAATTTAAAGGAAGGACATGGGGGACATGGAAGGGGGGGAAGGGGAGATTTGATATGATGAGAAGTTAGGTCAGGTTCAAGACCATTGTGTCTTGATTGTCTAGATATTCGTTATAGTTCTCAGGTAGTTTGGGAGGGAGTTCCATGGCTTGCCAATGAGAGGTTGCAAAAAGGCATACACCACCTTGTTAATAGCTTTAATTAGATCTGGGTGCTGTTACAGTGAGGGAGTTCTATCTGTTTGATAATTTATTTTTACAGGCTTCCGTGAGTTGATTAAGTTTGAGAAAGGTTGTAGTTCCAACCAACCAAAAGTTTCTCAGATTAACAACAATGTGGTGTCTGATGGGGGGGATGTTGTTATGAATCTAGCAATGTGATAGGCCAGGCAATGGTTAGTTTGGCATTAGGAGTTAAAAGTTTTTATTCCGGTACATGGGAGTTTTTTTTTTAACAGATTTAACGGGTTTTTGTAAATGTGAATGTGAATTTGAGTATGATGATCAATAGTTATACCAAATTTGGTGGTGGTGACAGTGACAGGGGTTATATGATTATTGTTATTTAATTTAACATGTGTATTTATTATTATTATTAGTTTTTCTTAGGGTTGATGAACCATTTTTCTACTTGAGAGAAAACAGAGTTGAGGTGTGGACTGAGAGATTCAGGAGGGAGACATCGAGCAGAAGGTGGGTGGAGTCACATATTGCATATTGTGGATTGGAGGATGATGGATGAGTGAAGGTCATTAAGATAGAGTGAAAGAAAAGTGGACAAAATTGAAATTGAGAGGAACACCAATGGTAATGGGAGCAGGCCTGATAGTCTGTAACTCAGGGATCGCACTACAATGGGGAAAAGGGCATATACCTTTTACTTTAATGTGTCAGTGTTATGAGTTTCCGTCAAATGAGTTTTCAGTCTTTTGAACTTTCAGTGTTTTGGTCTCAGTCAAATGAATTTCAGTCAAATGAAATTTGGGTCATATGAAGTAGACCCAGCTGAAACACCTGATGTTCATAAGAGTCATTTGCATATATCCCATGTGCCTCTGATTCAGGAGGTTTGAGAGGTCACTCAGTGAAAGTTTTCATTTAGTTTTTCTGATTGTTTTTTTCTGTGTGACCTTCTCACCCTAAAACTGAATCAGGTAGTCTCTTGTTATCAGGTGACAACTGTGTATGGTCTGAAAGTCTCTTGAAGTGGTCACTGCATTAGTCCTCATCTGCAGGCACTGCCACATATCTCCCCCAAAGCTGAGATCTGCTGAGTTGAGAAATGCATACACCTGGATTGGGTAACTACAATGAAAAACCTGAAGCACCAAAGAGTCCTAATTGGTACATACCATTACATTGACACTGGAGTACAATAGGATTGAGGCAGCATCCTCAACGAAGTTGTCAATATTGTCATCTACCCACCAGGAAGTAGCCTGTAAGACAAGTTCTGGCCACCCAGACATCAGTGTTGTACATCAAGGTTCTCTTCTCAGATGGTATAAGTTACTTCCCCACTTTAGAAACCAAAATATATTCTTTTCTGTGACCACATCCATCAGTTTTCTCCTCTGGTGTCTGCAGGATCTGGTTATTCAGTAAATTGCCTTCTGTTTCTTGTGTTTCTGGACTGTTATCCATACTCGCGGGTTGCTTTCGTTTTCATTTTTAGGAGTGCGAGACACTCAGTAACTTCATTACACTGTAGATTTTCATCTTTTGTCTGATCACTGTCATCATGCTCCACACTACAACACATTTCAATTTTCAAATTAGAAGCAAAACATTGTGGATTTTTTTTTCTTCCTAGCAGTCACTAGCATCATGCTCCACATTTATCTGAAGATTCATTTGTAATAGAAAAAAACAAGCTTTTTTCATATCCTTTTAATTCATTCCTTACATCCTGGGGATTTAATTTTTCTTATCACCATGGTCCTCTTATGAAATGTTTCCTGAATGCCATATTCACTACCCAGATGTTTATCCTTGGCAAGCAGTTCAAGAATGATAGTATTTTGACTATACATCATACCTCTGTGGCTCTGCTCGACAGGGGCACTGGAAAATAATTTTTTTGGGTGGCGAAAGCCAGGGTACCTTTTTGGCTAGGCATATGTAGGCCCTAGGGCCAATAGCTTAGTACCTACCTATGAATGAATGAACCAATGCATGATGTCTTCTCTTTCTGGGGCACAACAACAAAGTTTTGAATTCTTAGAAACAGCTACCTTGCATTTGCTGACTTGAATGCATTTATCTCCTGGCAGGTGACACAGAAGTTAAGGTTACAACCTGTAGTTCTTCTAGTACATGGTTCGATTCCCTCAGCCCTCATTTGCTTCCTGTGTGACCTTGAGCAAGTCACTTAGGTTCATAGGTGTTTACTAGGTTAATGACCACAAGGGCCTTTTTAAGCATCTCAAATCTCTGACAAATTGTGGTACCTTTGATAAGTGTAAGCAGTGGATTGGAAGGTGAAACATTTACAAGTAGGGTCCTGGGAGTATGAACTGTTAACCGGCTGCCTGTGTCCATCACAGACACAGGTGCCAAACCAGGGATGAATTTCCTATTCCCCATCCAATTGTCCAATTTACACTTGAATTGGGTTAGGGAGGAACTCTGCTTCACATGAATGGGAGGCCTGTTCTAGAGAAGGGATAGTCTCTGGGATACATACCTGTCTTTCCAGCATGTCCTATTTATATCACAGGTAAGGTTTAAGTCTTTAGAACAGGTAATTCTAATGCTGTTTGTTTGGCAGATGTGCAGGAGGTTCATCAGAATGGGGTTTGATGATGCCTTGGATGCCAGGCATAAATCTCTCCTCAACAGCATGTAGGAGACAGAATACAGGGATAGGGCTTTGAGATGGTCTGTATAGGCATGTTACTTATGCCCTGTTTCTTTTATTAAGGAACTTCTCTGGGTGTTCCAGTTGTGAGATATGACTGGTTAGGTACATACCAAAGGGGGCATTGTACTCAATGATAGGTCTGATGAATGCTGAATACAGTGGAACCATGACTTTCTTGGACATAGACACCATACTTTGTTTACAAGAAGCACTACATAGAATGGTTCCTCACTACTGTAGACAGGTGATGGGCAAAATCAGGATCACTTTCTATGTGTGTCCCCAGGTCCCTGACTACTGGATCGATTCTGGATCAACTCTTAGAGTTATGTTGTCAATAGGATAGTTACCAGGGATAGATAGCTTCTGAAAGGATGGCTATGACACCAGCCATTTGTCTGTGTCAGCCCTTTCTGGAGAATATTTGTGATGGTGAGTGATTCAGTAACAGCTCCTAATTTGCAATCATCAGCAAATTTAATCAGCCAGAGGCCACTGACATTTGCCTTGACTTCAGAGAACTAAATACCAAAACGGAGCAGTCCCACGATTGATCCCTGGGGGACTCCACCTGTGACTGCCTTCTTTGTAGACTTGGACTCCCCAGTTCTAACTTTCTGGGTCCTGTCTGTGAGCTAGCATTGGCCAGGTCAAGGGAGGCAGTGTGAACCATTTTGCCTTCATCCATTGTTTTAGTGACCTTCTCAAAGAAGCCCATCAGGTTCAATAGGCATGAACTGCCCTTGATGAAATCAAACTGGGTTTGGTCCAGTGTCTGGAGGTTTCTTATGTCATTACTAATCATTTCCATGATAATTCTTTCCGTGGATTTACATATGAGACTTGTGAGATTTATGGGTCTGTAGATGGCCCAACTTTGTGCAGAGGAGTGACTGTTGCTGTTCTCCATTCATGAGGCAAGAAGCCTGTGTTTGGGGCTATAGTTAAATAGAAACTCCAGAGGCCCTGATAGGTCATGTTTCATGCTATTTAGAAGGCATCCTGGGATATTGTCTCAGCCCATTGATGCAGTGTTCTTGGCCTTAGCGGGAGCATTAAGGACCTGTTACTTAGTGATAGCAGTGGGAGTTATATTTGATGGTATTTCCTGAGGGAAAGTTGAGGGGAGAGAAGGGTAAAGTTGGAGTTGAATTTGCCGGCAAGTAGGTTTGCTGTATATTCTGGTTGAGGATAGATAGTTCCATTTACAATGAGCTCTGCACACAGTTGTCTATTGCCTTTGAGATTGCAGACATAGCTGAAGAATGCCTTGTGACTTTTCTTGGCCTGGAAGGCCAAATTTAACCCAAATTTGGCTTTGGTAGACTTTATTTGTCCTCTGAATTATTTGTTTAGTCTGATGAGAGTGTTTTTTATCCTGCTGGGTGCTGCACCTCCTAATTTTTGCCAAGATTTTCTTCCTTCTGTTATACAGACAATTAAGGTTGTGATTCTACCACGGTGCCTTGTTTTTTGAGTTAGTTCTGTACTTATTTCTGGTGTGTACAGCTGCCTCTATGTAGCTATTAACATACTTGTAGAGGGTTTCTTTGAACAGTTCTGCATACTCAGCTGTGTTATCAGGGTTTATGGGGGCTTAAAATGTTGCCAGGTTATCACTTAATAGTAGGAAATTAGCCTTAGAGTCATTCCTGAATATTCCAGGATTAGCTGGGGTTCCAAGTTTAATTTTTACTTCAAAGGAGACCATTCTGTGGTCTGACCTTACCAGAGAAGACATTACACTATGCAATGTGCAACACTCTACCATGTTATTGAGGACCAGATCCAGTATGGTTGCACCCTTGGTTGGTGTATTGACAGTCTGGTCCAGGGAGTTTGTGTCCATAAAATCGAAAAATCTCTGTGTCTGTACATTTGGTATCATATATGATTCCCAGTTAATAGTGGGGTAATTAAAGTTGCAGCCAACAAAGTCCCCTGCGCGTTAGGCAATTGCACAGCTCCAATAAACCATATTGAACCACAAGATGAGCCAGCAAACTGTGATACTGTGCCAATGACCCTTTATTAAGTAATTTAAGTAACAAAATATTAAAACAACAGAAAGAAACAGACCAGTTTCGGCTAATGGTATTACATAGCCTTCCCCACTGTTAAAAACTCATTAAACCATTGTTCATTTTATGCTATTTTATGCTAGTTTATTTTTTAAGCTAGATGGCATTCCATTTTGGATGCAAAGGAGAAAAAGTGGATTATTAAATTGGGAGGGCTTTTCCCACCAGGATTCAATGAACACTTGTAATATGACCAATCAGAAGCTAATTGGTTAGTGAATGACATTATAAAATGAACAATGGTTTGATGAGTTTTTAACACTGAAGGCTATGTAATACCATTAGCCAAAACCAGTCTGTTTCTTTCTGTTGTTTTAATATTTTGTTACTTATATGACTTAATAAAGGGTCAATGGCACAGTCTCACAGTTTGTTGGCTCAACTTGTGGTTTGATGTAATTAAAGTTGCCCATGAATATGGTATTGGGCTGGATGGTGAGTGTTTCCAATAAGTTTAACTACATGTCATGGGTTTCCTGGGTCATAGAGGGGAACCTATGGCTTGCAAGGAGTTGGCACTGAATTTTTCTTATGGTGATTTGAATGTAGAGAAGCTGAAGTGCATTGCCCTGTTTGACCAGCCTTGAGGCATATTTATTTTTAATGTAAATCAAGACACTTCCACCTTTAGTTCCTGTCTGTGTAGTAACTGGTCTAAATATGTGGAAGGTATTATAACCTTGCACTTTCAGTGTGCTCTCCATGGCTTTAAACCATGTCTCGGTGACCGCACAGATATCAGAATTCTCTAGGGTGAAAATAACTTCTAGGGAGTGGAGTTTTTGTTTAGACTAGCATTGGGCAGTAACACCTTTAGACTTTCTTGGGTTTGATTTGCTATGTTGGAAGTACTTT
Organism: Protopterus annectens; assembly: GCF_019279795.1. NCBI lineage: Eukaryota > Metazoa > Chordata > Ceratodontiformes > Protopteridae > Protopterus > Protopterus annectens. The sequence continues at coordinate 315,488,634 of NC_056751.1, forward strand.
CAGCTTGGCATTGCCTAAAAAAGGCACTATGGGGGAGGGCAATGTTTTAGCCAATATTCAAAAGCCTAGAAGGAAGCGGTGCAGACCATCCCTGACAAAGCAGTGTGTTCTCTTGACCATCTTCTTCCATGCTGACAAATTTTTCACCCCCTCAGAATGACACCAGAAACTAAGCCAATTATTAAAGTAATCTTTTGTTCATATTGTGGCATCATCCTTCGAGAAGGAAAAATGCTGCTCAATGCTAGGCCCATACTAGCCTGGGACACACATTCCAAGAGCTCCATGATGTTTTTCTTCATATCTGCCTGTTCTCCTTTAGTTCCTATCCAAACAGGTGTCCCCCAAGGCTCAATCCTAGGGCCACTCCTTTTCAACATCTTCACCAATAATCTACATTCCTGCACCTCCTCAACTATTATTCAATATGCCGACGACTCTACAATCATCTCTATCTCTGACATCATTCTTAACCTTCACTCCTTAACACAACAATCTTTTTAATTTGTCGAAAAATGGCTGACAGAACACCAACTTATACTTAATCCCAAAAAGACTAAGCTCCTACTTTTCCACCCTAAACCCCTCTCTCATCACAAATCCGCTTTTACCATTCTCGCTCTCAATCAAACCTCAACCACTCCTGATCCCAGCACTAAACTACTTGGAACAATAATTGACGACCAACTAAAAGTTGACATTCATATACAACAGAGTATCAAAAAAACAACCAAAAACTCGGTCTTCTGTACCAAAATAAAAAATTTCTAGCACCTAAAACCAGATCAGCCCTTGCTCAAGCCTTTCTCCTTCCTTCCCTTCTGTACGACTCCCCTATCCTTACTCATGTCCAGACATCCCGCCTGTCCAAACTGGAACAAACATATAACAAAATAGCCAGATTTGCCACTAATCTACCATACACATCTCATCATTGTCTTGCCCTAAACCAACTCCAGGGGGTAGAAATCCCCCAGCGCCTTCACCTCTTCCAGCTACATCTTATTCATGCCCTACTAAACAAACCCTCAGCTTGCCCCTCACTCTCTTCACTTGTATCCCACTATACCCCTGCCCGCCCACTTCACAGCTCTGACCAGAACCTACTTGATATTTACAAGCCTCACAAAAACATAGCCACTCAGTCTCCTTAGCCTGGAACAGACTGCCCATAAACATACGTAACATCCCTAGCTGTGCCTGCTTCAAAGTTGAAGTTAAAAACTTCCTCCTGAACTCTAGAATCTGCTCATGCCAAAATCCTCTATGAATGCAAGTACCTGTTTCATTACATAATCCCACCCCCCTTTTAACCTGTCACTCTGTTACAGAAGTAACAATTTCCCCTTTTCTATAATATTCATCCTAAACACTCACTTCCTCACTCAATAACTACTAGTGGTTTGAGATTTGAGAATGTCTATTACACCAATGGTAAAACTAATTTGCAAATTCACAAGGATTCATCTTTATTTCAAGTGCAATGCAACTGAAAAAAAATCTTGTACATAGCAGACACCTGATCACTCTGTTATTTTTATGTATGAATTCTGTATTTTTATGTATCTATTTTTGTACTTTTCTCTAATGAGGGAATATTGTTTATTTCTATTAATTTTCTGTATTAATGGAATACTGTAATCATTATTGTAAATTTTTCTGTATTATCTGGAGCGTTTCTCCTCGGGTCTCCACCGAAAATGGGCCACATGGCTCAGCTGGACTAACCTGGTTAACAAATGGCAAATAAATAAATAAATAAATAAATAAAATATAGTCTAGAGATTTACGTCTCAGGTCATTTACAGTCATTTACACTTACATAGACTATGACTGAGTCATACCTGTACCTGTGGTCCAATGCCCTGAGTGCAAGTGTAATGTAGTGGACCCTAGCCCCTGTTAAGCGACTGACCGTGACTTTCTCCTTACTCAGCCTGGTGAGAGGGACCTCAGTGTGTCTCACAATAGAGTCTCCAATGATCTGAATGTTGGATTGTGTGGTGGCTTGGCTTATGGGATTAGAAGGACAGGTTGCATGAGATGTGGCTGTATGTGTTGATGTGGGTGTTGTTTTAAAAGAATACGTTTGGGAATGCTGAGGGTGCTTGTTATGTGTACTTCATCTAGGAGGTTTTTGAGGTTTAGGAAGGTTACATTTAAGTGCCTCAGCATACTTGGGTTATTTGTCTTCTTTGAATTGTGTGTGATGAGTACAGTGTGAGTACTACTGACAACCTTATTGATATTATGAGTACTTTTATATGAGAGCTTTGCCTCCAGTGACATTGTGTAAATAAATCTCTCACATACCATATCAGTTTAGTTTGAGAATTAACTGGTTGTCAACAAACATGAGGCAATTTCTACATCGCCTTAGGATGCCCATATCCACAGAATTGTTAATGGAGATAGTGGAAAAATTCATATTCATGGCAACAGACCCTTTTTTATGGATTGCTTTATAATTTCAATCCAACTAGCTAATGTCTGGAATATCCAGTTTGAAGCTCTGGGGGCAGTGCTTGTCACTGCAAACTAGTTGTCATGTATGCAACTAGGTACTGGAGAAATTTCAGTGGTGTTTTTACAAGACAAAATGCCAGCTCATGTTGTCTGTAGCTATACAGAACACTGCCAAACACTTGAGGGGAAACTAATAAGTAGTTCCTGATGGTTTATGGATGAAGTATTTAGGCAAATATTCTGAAGTTAGAAGCAAATCAAGCAGTACTTACTGAAAATAAAGAATTAGTGTGTGAAGAATAATAAAAAGAGGGGAGTCATTTGAATGGCTACTGCCTGAATACTGCTAGTGTTAGCCTCAGCACAGCTTCACTTTGCTGGGATACAATGCTCCTTTGAATCTTCTCTCATTAAAAGCAATACAGTAGCACCAATCCCAAGATGAGAAGCAGGCCACAGCCTCTGTTTGATGATCCATAGTCTTGTACCAGATGATGTAACGGCCTGTAGGCTTGTTGCAACCTTTTCTTGATAGATGTCTTGAATAGCAACCAGACCAGATAGGAAGGTCAAGCACAGACACATACTTCCCAACCAGAAAAAGTTAGGAATCTATGCACTCTGCTCCTTCTCTCAGCAGGAGAAAATTATAAGCACAGATTCCAAGCTGGCACCTAGGAAGCAGTTATTAGGCTTTCCAATGATCAGCAGTCCTGTAGAAATAATGTCCCTATGCTCCTTCTCTCACCAGCAGCAAAACAGAAGCACTAATACCAAGATGACTGCTGAGAGGTAGAATGTGGGCACTCCAATAATTGGTGATCTTGCATTAGATGCTGCATATTTTAAAGGTAAGATGCAAAAATGTCCAAAAAGTTGCAGTGTGCACTAAGGGGTGCAACTTAAGCTTTAGCTATCCAAGTGGAGGGACACTAATTTTAAAACAGCAAGATAGATTGGAAGGGGTGGGCACTTTCTATTCTGGTTCTATGGAATACAGTGGGATAGCCAATAAATTTAAATAGTTGAAGGGGAGTGATTTCACAAAATGATAATTTTGTGCTTACTCACAATAGCCAATGAAAGAAGAGAGGAAATGAGATATGTGGTCAAATTAACATAACAGGCAAAAAGCAATACAAAATACAAGAAAGCAAAAACAAGCTAACTTTTCCCTCAAAGTAAGTTGTGCCAGAGTCTGGGTGAGCTTTTCCAGTAAAGCTTTGAAATGCTTTATTGTACCTCAAAAATATGCAGTTTAGTTCCTAGCTCCACCCTCAGGTCACAGGTAATTAACCAGTGGTGCAATGGTGCAAAGGTAGGTTTGTTGCCTCACAGCAAGAGGTTCTCTGGTTTGATTCTCGACTGGGGTGCCTTCTGTGTGGAGTCTGCATGTCCTCCCTGCGTTCGTGTGGGTTTCTTCTGAGTGCTCCAATTTCCTCCCACATTACAAAGACATGCATCTGGAGTGTTTCTCTCCAGGCCTCCACTGAAAATTGGCTTTGTTCCAAGTCGGACTTTCCCGGTCAACAAATGTTAAAAAAAACTTAATTGACCTGTTCTGATTTCTGTGTCACTCACAAGAGACATAACCTTGGTCTATTTGTCTTAGTTTAAATATGCAATTAAAAGCAGAATGCAAGTAAAACATGGTGTAAAGAAAATAAATTGCCATATACAAAACAGAAGAAGGCAATAAAGCAATACAAAATACAAGAAAGCACAAACAAACTAACCTTTCCCTCACAGCAAGTTGCAGCAGAGACTGGGTGAACTTTTCCAATAAAGCTTAATCAGACTTTGCTCATGGGTTACCCCCGAAAAGGACTGAGTCCAGTGGGCCTACCTGTTAACAAATAGGATGACTATTATTATTTTTGTACCCACTTTGGCCATTGATTGCTCATACTGTGAAACAAAACGTCCCACTTTCTTCTCTATAGTTTCATGGTATTTGATTGCTTTCAGCTTCACTTTCTTTTTGTTGTCCAAATTGTGTCAAATTAGTCTGTAAATGAGGTTCAACCAGGGTTTTTTCTTTTAGACATAATTTTACTCTGTAGTTGAAACCTTGTTCCTTTCTTCAGCTTTTACTTTCTCTGAAGCCAAGAACTTTCAAAATTCTTTAGTGACCTCAGTCTGAGACAATAATTTTCTATTTAGACTGTGCATTTCTTCCTGTATTTTAGATTAACTTTCTAAGATATGAGATCTGCACTCAAATAAAAACAGTTATCGGACATAGAGCATGTGGGTTTTATGATAAAACTTTTATCACCTTTGTACTCCGCAAAGGCCTGCATTTTACTTCTAGAATGTGAATTTATCAGCCTGATTATTGCATGCTCCATCACTCAGTCTGTGTGAAAATGTCCCATAAACGAGTTTAGGTCAGTTGTTTTATTTGCTGGAGAGCAATAACACCACCACAAGTTAGAACTATTATTAGAAGAGGCACTACTTTTCAGATTCTCTCCTTCCCTAGTGGCATTATATATATGATTTTCTCAAACCAAATCCATTACTAGCTCTTACCAGCAGATTACACCTTTCATACATGCTGGATATTTAACTGATGTTTACCCCTTTCAAGCTCTGGAACTGAGCCTTATAGGACTAGTACAAGAATATAGATTATTCCTGCAGTATTCTGTTTCTGATATTATAACTCCTGTATTTTTTTTGTTAGTATAACCCCTTCAGCTCATTGTTGTACCTTATAATGTATAGTTTTAAAAATGCACATTGTTTTTGTACCTCTGTTTCAGTACAATTATTCCTAGCTTTTGTTACACTGAGAAAATTAGAGACTAAAACTTCTATTAGTTATGTTATTTATTGTTTTACTGGTGCTGTGACCATGTAAGCAGCTACAGTACTTTTCAATGTGCCAGAAAATACTTCAGGCAATGTTTTCAGTATCATTCTAAAAATATCTTCCTGATCCGGCATATGCTGAGACATTCTCAAACAGCTTTACATCATTAACAATTTTATCTCTGCTTTTTCCACACTGTGTGCTGACCCATTTATGTATACAATCTGTGCATTTGAAAGTGCTAACAGTATTAAATTTTGTTTCACATATTTCGAGAAAAACATTTTTTTTCAGTTATTTCTGCTTGTCTTTACTTAAATACAGAGCCAATGCCTTGAGTGTGTAATCTTTAAATCCATGTTTCCAATCTGTTTCATCTCACCAGTTTCAGAAATTATTTTTTTTCTGTTCATTTTTCTACACATCGCAGCCACCCTCATACATCATGTCTTTGTAAAAATTGCTTCAACAATGTTTTGTATACCTTTCAGCTGTTCCACATTTGACAGTGTATTCTTATTTTGGCATGGCCTCACAGCTTTAATCTGTCCTTACACAGTTCCAGGTTGTGCTCTTTCATCAGATCAATTATAGAGTTAGTGAGACAGGAGTTTGTCAAAGTCAGAATTGAGTCAATGAACTCACAGCTGGGTTCTAACTGCACTGTGCATTGGTCCATCGAATGGACCAGTTGCACAATAAAGCTAACTCAATGAACTTCTAGTGGCCTGTACTGTTGGTCCATTCACCAAACCAGTAGTATAGGCCACTTGGAAAATGGACAAATAACACAGTAGGCTTCTAGCTGCCTGTGCTGTTGTTCTAGTTTTTTTTTTAACTGCACTGTGCTATTGGTCCATTCAGCAGACCAATAGTGCAATGCAACAGTAAAAATGGACCAGCAACAGATTTCAAGTAGAAACTCACATTGTCACTTTTAATACCAGCACTGCAAACCATTCAGCATTCATTTAAGTAGTTGTAGCTAATATTTCAGCTGCTTAAATGAATGGGTTAAGTAGATCTCTGTGTAAATTAACTGCAGGAACTGTACAGAGGAACTTATATAAAGCTGTATGTATGCTTTGCACAGTCAAGTCTCATTTCTCTTTTTAAGACCAAAAGACAGTTTTGTTGCCTAATTTTAATGTACAAAGGTTGAGAGGTAAGCTGCTTACCACAAATAATGACTATGCCTAGCTTTAAGTATTTTGCTGGCTGACAAAATATTTTGAGTCAAATTTTCAAACGGCTGTAAAATACTTCTGTTCCATGTTGTATCAAGTATTTTGCCAGACCTTATAATGCTACCACTATTCTTTTAACCCTTGTAGTTCTGATTTACTAAAATTAAAATTTCCACAGTCACCTTCTTATTGATACCAACTTTCTCCATACTTCTTCACTGTTGCCTTTCTGAAGGTTTCATACCCACTTCTAATTAAATTTGTAAGCATTAGATGACTTGTGCTTCATATCAAATTTTAAAGAAGTGTGTAAAGGTCCACTCTTTTCTTCAGAGGTGGTTGCTGCTGCCTCAGTTCACATTTTCTTTCTTCTATTACCATCATTCTTATATGTGCCTTATGTACAGAGAGACAGAAAATCATAAAATACCAGGATTCCCAGGCAGAAATGAGGACAATGTGGAAGACGGATACCCAGGCAGTCACAGTAGTAGTAGGAGCAATGGGCCTCATAAAAAAGGATTTACCGTTATATTTAGATATGCTAGTGATGCATGTAACTCCATATGAATTACAGAAGGAGTCATTTCTAGGCTTTTTGCAGCAAAGAGAAACTTTGGCTAACATCAAAGACTGAAATAATACTAATTTCATGAACTTTAATCATACTTTGACTAGAAACCCAAAGGACTTGGAGAAATTAAGCCAGAAGAAGCCATTCTTACCATGGGCTTCAGATGCAAACTCAGTTCACATATTTCTGGAACTTTTTTTCTCAGATCATGTTATCTTTCTTTATACATTGAACATTGCCGTATGTACTCAACCATAGCCTTATTGTTTTTATATCATGTTTATTCTGTGACTTCAACTTCTTAGGTTTAGGCAGTGGTCTATAACTTAGTTAATCAAAAGGTACTTTTAAAATTTCAGATTTATGTGGATAAATCATATTGTTTCCTGCAGTAAAAGTTTTGCTCTATAGCACCTCAGAGTTTTGCACTTCATTTAACTGTCTTTTACTGTGGGGTACACAGTTCTGTCTGAAAGATGGATCTTCCTCAGTTTTTCTCCAGGTTGTATGCTTTCAAAACTAGAATTTTGCTTAAGAATTTCTTACTGGTCAACAGAAAATAGTATTAGCCATCTCTAACTAAGGTCTGTGAGTGCTGCATGCAGTTCCCTTTTGCTTACGGTGTCCCATGTTAAAGCACATTATATATGTATCTAGCAACTTTAAAGTGAAAAAATACACTTAGCTATTTTTTTGTGTGTGTGTGTGTGTGTGTGTGTGTGTGTGTGTGTGTGTGTGTGTGTGTGTGTGTGTGTGTGTGTGTGTGTGTGTGTGTCTGTGTGTGTGCATATATACATGAGTACACATGTATACACAAATATATATGTATGTTTATTTCAAAGACACTGTAGGTGAAACATATGTAAAAATTCAACTGTCCACAAGACAAAATATTAATCCACTTTTCTTTGCAGTTTCATAAGAAAGCAAACAGTACTTTAGCAATTTTCTCATAACAGTGTTCAGTCCACATAGCCCCTCCAGGGTACAGTTTAACTTATAAGAAAATGCCAAAGCTACAGTCTTCTCCCAGTCCCAAAATTGCCCTTCAGCAGTCCAGCTTTTTGCAGAATTTCCAGATTTTTGCCTCATATTCTTTGAACTGCTCCTTGTGGCTTCCTGGCAAATCACTGATGATTACAGTTATGAATAATGAAAGATATTTGATTTTCAGACGTCATATCCTTTCAAATATGCATGCTAATGCAAAACATTTTATTCTAGCAACTGTTTAAGTTTATAAGAGCAACATTTAAAATCTTTCCCTGATGTTGTCCCTTTGCCCCACCCACATTAGTTTTGATTTTGCTGTGAATTTTTGAGCAAGAAAGTTGACAGGTATTGACACAACATTCATCTCTAAAAGCCAGGTGTTTCTGCAAGGTACGCTACACAGGTTACATTGTACAAGTTAGCCCAGATATGGGCCCTGTCTTACTCTTTGTGTCCAAGCATTCTTTCAGATGATCTTCCAAGTGAGGAACTAATTTCTTGAGTTTAGCCCTCCAGGCTACTCCCTTTATATCATTTAGTACCATGTGATCTAGTTAATTGCTATGAGAATATTCCCATACTGTACATTAAAAGTCACATACATATTCTCCATAACCATGTTCCTATATACATAGATTACATACAGATTTATTTATACATGTATATAAAGATAGACAGACATGCAGATAATTACATTATTATGTATTTTATGTGGAATATAAAATGCAGCAGAGTGCACCAGTCTTATACAGTATTATCGATTTATTCAATAGAAAGTAAAAATGCAGGTGCTTCCTGTCAAATATATAAACAGTTTAAAGAATCTTTAATCATAGTCCAATCCAGGAGGGTTGAAGTGTCTTTTAGCAAGTGTTATCCTCAAGGTCTTTCTTTGCTATGCTATGTAATGCTTCTCCCAGAACCACTGCTACAGGTATAATA
>NC_056751.1:315502613-315565113 GCF_019279795.1 Protopterus annectens
AATAAGAGAACTTCATTTAAATAATAAAAAAAACAGTTGAAATACAGTTTAAAATATATATAGTTTAGCACATACAGAGAAATAAAATAAAAGATAAGAAAAATAGACAGCATGCACATTGAAAACCCAAAGCTCCAGACACCCAATTTCCCAGGGTATAGCTTACTACAGAAATACTAGTCCTATATATTATAAATAGATAATACTCACAAGACAGAAGCAACATCAATCATCTATTGTACAGCATGGTGTACAGAGTTATGTATTGTGTTTTTCTTCATCCCCGGCATTCATCATATGATATCACCTTCCTGACTCTTCGGGTAAGCAACTAATAATGCCAGTTTTACTTATACTAGTACAACAGACTTGCAAATACACATACAAGCCTGTTTGTTTCCTTTTGAATCAACCCTGGTATCATAATAATATGCAAGCCTTTAAGTCCATCAGCCATTATACCAATTGCATCCATCAGCAAGTTAGTTCCAAGCCTTTCATGTTTGTTACTTTACCAAGGGGAGAAAGTAAGGTGAAAATCCAACAAACTTCAAAGACATTCCTTGTTCTTTTATATTCAGAAGGACAAAAGTCACACATTCCTATATCTGTAAGAATACCACTCTGATTGCAGATGAACAAGAGAACACAAGAAGGAAATATTATGGCATTTTAACTTTTTCATTTAGCCTGGTGTAACCCCTGGCTCCACACTTGCTCCCTACTGAAATGTCAGCACCCAAATTGCCAAGTCCAAACAAAACAAAAAAAATGAGAACCTAGGATAAAAGTGAATTTCGAAGATTGTTCTTCTCCTTTAAATGTCTTATTTTCAGTAGGGCAAGCCCCCCCAAACATATATATATATATATATATATATATATATATATATATATATATATATATATATATATATATATACCAACACCAACACTGCTATACCTCAGAGAAAAGGGAAGGTTCTGAAAAATGGACATATTTGACTTAGTATATCTAAGTCTGCTTTTCTGTCATTCATTCTCTGTGTTTTGGGACCTGCTCTAGTGAAAATTGCAGTCGCTGAAGTAGATAAGGTTATTCAACAATAGAAACACTGATAGAATAGCAGTGGGTGAGTAAGGCTAAGACATACTGCCAACTACAGAGGCTCTAGTGTTCTCCGGAAGTATGGTAAGCAACACACCAATAATCCTAGAAACGTCAGTACTGAAACAAATACTGATACCAATCTGTGTCTAAACTTTCTTGTAACACATAAAATATGCTTCTAAGAACATGAGATGTTGACCAGTTTTGATACTAAGTATCTTCCTCAGTAACAATAAAAGTTAAAGTGGAAACAATATCACCACCATTTTAAAACTTTTTCAGCATCAAGTTGTCTTATTCTTAAATAAACAATTACATCAAATAACAAACAAAGTCACCAATATTTATTCAGACTCGGCTTAGACAATGCACACAAATTTGCAGTCCACATATGTTCCTTATTATTTAATACATTTTTCCAACCTTCAGTTCTAAAAGAGACTATATCAATACCTATAAATTTAAAACTAGCATTTTTATGAATCAGTGAATGTTTATGTTGTTTGTTTTGGCACAATGGATATCACTTAACTGTTCATACATACAAGGTTTAAACATCTTAAAGGATTTGCCCATATAAAAAGCTTGATATCTACAAAGAACTAAATATATAATGCTGATAGACTTACATGTAATAAAGATGTGACTATTAAAGACCCTAGGTGTATTAATAGTTGTAAATTAATTTGCATTAATTACATATTTACAAAATGCACATGATCTACAACCCAAAACCATAACCCCATCTAGGGTTAATTGTTTCTCAAAATTTATTCTCAGCTTTTTATGTGATCCCAATATTTGTCCAACAGTTTTTGCCAATCTAAAAATAATATGACATCTATTACATAACACTTTCACCCAAAAAAGTCTGAGATTTCAGTATATGCCAGTATCTGATAATAATGGCCTTAAAGCATTTAGTATTACTACCAAAGTTTATCAATGCCCCTGCCATCTATTCTGTTCATGTTGAGACGTTTGTTGATTTTTATTATGGTATCTCAATAAGTCACTCCTATTTCTACTATCAGCCTGCAATTGTTTGTCTATATTATGTTCTCTACACTATCCCCTTGGCATAAATCTGTGAACTAAATCCTGTGCAAAAGAATTATAATCATCTAGCAATGGTACTATTATATCTCCTAATTGCACTACTAAATTTCTTGGGGTTCTAATTGACAACAGCCTTACCTTTGATTCCCATATTAATAATACTATAAAAACAGTCAACAAAAAATTAGGATCCCTATACAGGACTAAATCCTTTTTGACTCCACTAGTCAGGACCACCATTGCCCGTACCCACTTAATCTCTACCCTTCTCTATGCCTCGCCTATATATACGAAACTATGTAAAAACAACCTCAACAAGGTAGCAATCTCCTACAATAATATTGCCAGATTTGCAACTGGGTTTGCCTTCAGAGCCCATCATTGTTATAATCTTAAACAGCTAGGATGGCTAGAACTGCCAAATACAATACTATTTAACCAGTTAGCAGTTGCCCACAAGATCCTGTACCACCCTGTTAACACACCTATACTTACTAACCTAATCACCCCCTATAACAACCTCAAGACCCTATGCTCATCAAATAAACTACTTGTACTAATAAGTAAAGCTAACAATTAGGCTGGTGACTCCTTGTTCACCAATACTGTGGGCAAAACCTGGAACTCCTTCCCAAAAGACCTAACCACCATTACCTCTACAACATTATTTAAAAGCAAATTGAAGCTGTACCTTAAATCATAGTGGCTATGCCCTTGTTCTAACTCTGACTAACTACCTCAGTTTTCTCAGAGTACTAATCACCACACCTGTATAAACTAGTTATTTTTCTGTTAACTACTAAGAGGGTATATAAGCTACCTACTTTTTCTGTTAACTACAAAGAGAGTATTCTCTTATATTAATTTTTCTTAGCTAAATTTTTGAGTGGCTAACCATAGCTGAAATGTACCTTGATTCTGTTTACAGAAATGCAACAAAATGTAATGAATGGGATGATTATCTGTAAATTTAGCTACATTTGTAAATGTCACATATAAATGATAGAGTGTTTTTTGTTTGTTGGAGCTTTTCTCCCTGGGCCTCCTCTGAAAATGGACATATATCCAGTTGGACTAGCCTGTTCAACAAATGTAAAATAAATAGAATAAATAAATAAATCTGCAGTTGAACAAATATGTTGACCCCCTCATAAATTGGGATCTAGGAATATTTTATACTGTATGTTGAATGACAACTATCTGCCCTTGAAATGGAGCTCTTATTGTAAGGCTTGTGGAAAACCTTGATCTGTAAAAGACCCCTTGAATCTCTATATATCATCACATCTAAAAAGGAAATATGTTTCTAAAGAATATATAGTGGATATATAGGGGTGAACTGAATATTCCACTTAAAAATTGTAAAAACTCCATTAGTTTAGCCTCACCTGAATTCCAAATTAACAAATAGTCATCAAAAGACCTACTCTGCATATCCATAGAGGCATGTACAACTTATGTGTAACATCATAAATCATATTAACTTTCAAATATTCCATAAAAAGGTCAGCATAAATAGGAGCAAAAGAAGCTCCCTAGCCATATCATTCAGTAGTAAATAACACTGGGTTTCATAATAAACATTTTTTTTTCTGAGAACATGTTTCACAAGCAATAATAAAAAAAAAATATTAAAACCCGAAGGGTACATTTGTGGCATCAATTCCCCTAAATGCAGTATAGAAGTATATAAGGATTTGACATCCATGTCAATTATAGCCAATGATCTTCACACTGTACCTCATCCACATGCTGTAACAATTCTGTTGAATCCTTAAAATGAGCTCTAACCAAAAAAATCAAATGCTTTAAATAACAGGTTAGGAATGCTGACACAAGTTCAGTTAAAGAGCCTATACTAGATACAGTAGGTTATCCTGGGGGATGAACTCAAATTTTTATGTACCTTTAGAAGAAAGCAAATCTTTTAAGAAACAGGTTGCCTAACTTTTATTTAATTTATAACTCAGTTATCCCTTCTGAATATGTCTGAAATAAACATGCATCAATCTCCACCTTAAAACATTTTTGTGGAATCATAAGGAACTTTCATATAAAATCTCTGATCACTGAATTGATGTAATGCTTCCTCATGATACTTGTCCTTATCTTGTATGACTACACCCCTCTTTTGTCAGCCATTGTTATTTATTTTATTTATTTATTTTACATTTGTTAACCTGGAAAGTCCGACTTGGAACGAGCCAATTTTCAGCAGAGGCCTAGGAAGAAATGCTCCAGATTGCTGTCTTTGTACATTTAACAATGTTAAATGTTTTATAAAATTGACAAGATGAATTTATAACTATTTTATCATTGCTGTTTAGAGCTATGCACTCTTGTTTACCTGACTTTGTTATATTAATATATTTACCCAAATATACTTCAGAATTATGCAACTCTCTTAAAACTTAATTGTTCATCAATATTGATATTATAGGATGAGCTGGTGGCTAAAAAGAGACTTTTTAAAAACAAAAATATCATTCTCCAACTGATGGACCTAGTTATCTTGCATACTGTCAAAATATATACCCAAATTTAATTTTGGACAAAACTGTTTAACATCGGATACCAACTGAAATTCAGAAAGTTTTGCTGTCAGAACAAAATTATTTAATAGTTTAATGTTACTAAATGTAGGCTTAAAATCAAAAGTAACATTCAAAACTAAATTGTTGTAACATAAGTCTGCATCAACTGTTGAAACAATGTTATGTCCAAATCTGTTGTCATTTTTATAGCCTCCTCTCCTCCTTTTCCTAAAGGGCTCCTACAGTTTAATCTCTTTATATGTGGAGAGACTGTTAAAATCATTCCTGAAATCAGTTGCAGATGAGGTATTCCCCTGCATTCCTGGTTTCCAATGACTCTGAATATTTTAAGTTGGAATGCATAGCCTGCTTCCTCTTATTAACTGGCCGCATAGATTAAGCTTTCTTGCTACCCACAAATCTAACTGCTTGATTTTTTTAAGGTTCTCCACATAAAGTGAATGTTAGTTTGATAATCATGCATATCCCTTTTTTATTTTTTCATCTTTTTTGTTATTATGGTTATTAGATGAGTTAGCTAAATCAATATTGCAAGACAGATATACTCATTATACCCCCCTTTTATGACACCATGGGTCATTAATTACCCCAGTTATATCAGACGTCAGTCTTAGGAAGGTTATGATTTTAACCTATGATAATAACAACACAGAGGTGAGAACTATTTTAGAAAGAAATTGGAAAGGGATTTTTGGAGTTTTTGACCTTAACAAAAAATTAGGAGATAGCCATACAGTGCTTTTTCAAAAAAAGGTAGGAACTTTAAGAGTATATTTGAGAAGGACAAAAAAGCATGGCCTAGAGAAGGAGTTGCTAAAATAGGAGTGAGGAAATGTGGCACTTGTAACCAATGTAGATACATTAATGAAACAGCAAGCATGGTATTCGGAAATTACCCTGAAGTTGTAACGATACAGTGGAGTTATAACTGTAGTACGAGTAGAGTGAGATATGTGGCCACTTGTTTGTCCTGTTGGGCTTTTTATATAGGTAAGATAGAGAAGAACTTAAGAGTTAGACTCTACCAGCACAGTTATACAATAAAGAAAAAAAGACTATACAAATACACTAAGTAAACATTCTAGGGATGGTCATAATTTGAAAAAAATCATTTTTTGTGTACTAGAAAAGGTAGACCGTAACACTAGGGAAGGGCACTGGTCATTTTACCTCGAATACAGAGAAGTTCATTGACAGATTCTACTTGATGCTATGCAAGCAATGGGAATTAACAGTAAGATCTTGGTGGCAATTGTATTAGCTCTTATGACACAAATGTTATGAATAATGAATTATTATTTCTCAATTAAATTAACTGTTACATTAACTAAGGTTTTCAACTTGACAACTAAATGGGTTTTAACTATAGCAATATAAGGATTTAACATATACAGTTAGTAATTTATATGGACTGTACATTGATACTGTGTATTTTAGGTTTTTATATGTGATAATGAGATAAAAATGTGTTTTTTAAGTTGTATTGTATGTTAAATGTTTTATAAAACTGTCAAGATGAATTTCCTGTTCTATGTGATATGTATGAGTGTGATTGGATTTATTTAAATGCTATGTCACTGCCATGATGTTGATCTGATGAAGTTCTTTTTAATAAAGAAGAAATAAAAGCACTAATTTTATCTACTAAGCACCTGTTTTTTTTTCCTGGATTTAGAGTTGTTTTCTTTGTTGTTTTTTGTTATAAGTGGAATATCTTGAGAGTGTGAAACTTGTTTGTTCCAAATCATCATCAAACATTACAAAAACATTCTTATACTCTTCAATCTAAGTTTGAAATGAAGCCAACTGTTTATATATATCAGCTTGTTTAGTCATGCAATTGATGGTAGACTACAAACTGTCCGATTGCCTATCATTAAACCCAATGTCTTTCCAAATAATATGGAAGCCATTTTTTGGATTTTTTTCCACTTATTCAAAAATATTTCATCAGGTTGATCAACTTTCAGCTCAATGATCACTCTTAAATGCCTAGGCTCAAGGTCCATTATATACTCTAAGTAAATGCTGATGCCAAATAATGACTTTCAGTTTTTACAATGAGCCAACAGCTGTTGAAAAAATAAATCAATAGAAACTTTTCCACTTGAGACAGTATCTGTGTTTTGTTTCATTATCTTCCCAGCAAAAATTTCCAAATCTTCCTTGTCCTTAATAAAGTCATTTGCAAATGCCAAAACTCCATGGCTGATGAAGTAGATAATGATTCCCAAAAATACAGTGACCAGTGAAAAAAATGTTGAACTCCAAAAACACAGTAAAATGCAAGGACCCACTGTAAGCATGCACGACCAAAAACTGATTGACACCAGTGATATAAATATTAGTAATATAATATCAGTGAAAATTCAGAGTATATAGCAAATAGTAAGAAATATTCAGACACATACCAAATATGCTCATTTCACAAAAGAAGATATGACAATAGAGTTAGTGGAAACTTCAAAGGAAAAAGTTCATAGACTGGCACAATGGCACAGAGGGATAGCACCTTGGTAATGACTCAGGTGACTTGGGACTAATTAGAAAGCTGGGAACTTGAGGGGCAGGATGAGGATGGTTGGAGTGAATAGCAGATGTCAGCTTACTCATACTGGGTGCAGGAAGGAGGTTTCATAGCCCACAGTGCTGATGGTGTCTAGTGGAGGTTAGAACAGTGATCCAGAAGCACTGGATGAGAAGCCAATCATTGTAGCCAGGGAAATGCATATGTTGTAACAAGCATACACTAAACAGGCCTAGCAAAGCATTTTGCACTTCGACAGAGTATGCAGCAGTGCAGCCATTTAGAGAAGTGGAAAGGGACCTTAAGCAGAAAACCCTTACATCTTCATTGGTGATATCTCATGAAAAAGGATGCTGAGGGTCAGACAGAAGGGGAGAAAAAAATAACTGAGGGAAAAAGAAGGTCAGAAGAGTCAGTCCTAATACTGTTGCTAATTATAATTCTATAACATATGGCCAAGAGCCACTTGAAAGAAAACCAAAACTTCTGAAACAGCACTCTCGAAAACCCCAAATATCAAGAAATGAAATTCTCTATATTCAAGAAAACTAGAAAAGCAACAGACACACATTCTGTAAAGCATGTACTATCTGTTTGTATTACAGAACTCAAGAAGAACAAAATTTTGACTGCTAAAGTGAAATAAATATTTCTGTAGAGCAAGTCCACCCCCACCCCCTATACACATATACACAGCCTTGGACTTCTATATTCTAATTCCTAGGTTGCATGAAAATGGAAAAAGTGAAAAAGGTATAATTTTGCAGTATATTGTTTATATCTCAGTGAGTGTGTAACTTGGAGAAAGTGTATGTAAGTCAGTGATGTGGATAGTTCCCCCATCTAGAAGTACAAGAATCTTGTCCCTTCTTCTGTCAAATCTGCTTTAATTTTCACTTCTGAGTATTGTGGTCCTCCGTGCTATTGTGTCCCAAATTAAGACATGCTTAATTTACATTTACTTGTTAATTCATGTAATTAGTGTTAAATTTATCTCTTTGTCATGTCATCAAAATAGATTTTTAAGAAAAGATTAAAATGATTATAATGAAAAGGAGATAGGTGGAGTTGAAGAAGAATGACAGTGTCTCAAAACAACATGAAAGACTATACAACAGATATACATTCAATCCAGGTATGAAAATAAGGCCCACAATGAAAGCTGGTGGTAGAATGGACAAGGCTTAGAAGTTATCAAAAGAGGCAGAGACTGCAGAAAAAAAGTGGGATAGAGGAAAAAATGGACCAGACTAACAAAGAATACTGGTTGGCTAAAAAATAGGCAAAGAGAGCAGTCACAATAGCAAAGAATAAGGCATCAGAGACACTACAGTTTCTTGAAAATGCCACAGAAGAGGCCACAATAAAACTCTATCAGACTCCAAGGCAAACACAAAAAGATACAGAAGATTATCAGACACCATTCACAAGGGATGCCAACAACAACCTACTCAACAGTCCAGCAGACATCAAAGGCAGATATAAGGAGTACTTCCAGCAGCTTCTGAATGTAGAAAACTCCACTGCTGCACTGCCCAGACACAACCATATTGAATGAGGAAGACGAGCCCATCCTAGAAGAAATAAGAACAGCACTAAGGACAATGTAGTCGGGGAAAGTAGTAGGCTCAGATGAGGTTATGACAGGTATAATCAAGATATTGGGTGAGTTAAAGAAGAAATGGCTCTTGAGGGTAATCATAGCAGTGTAAAGAGAAAGGTGTATCCTGATGACTGGAGAATAAGCATTCTAGTGCCAGTGTACAAGAACACAGGGATATTCACATTTTTTGGACAGTGTAGACGTATCAAATTTATGGCACTGCATGAAAGTGCTAGAGAGGGTGATTGATAAACAAATACTCAAAGCAGTAGAAAGGAAGATGTGAGATGAGCAGTTTAGATTCAGATCAGGATGCAGCACAGCCGACTCACTGTTTGCAGTGAGACTGTTAGTGAATTGTGAAATAGTGAGAGATGTTGATATGGTCAACTGGGCATTCCCCTGCCCCAGGAAGGTTGATTTGTGTAGTCCTGAGATGTTGTGAAGTCCCAAAAACATTGGTAGAATTAGTGAAGGCTCTGCACAAGGACCTAAATACAAAAATGTTCGGATTCACAGAAAGGTTTCCCAGTGGGAGTGGGTGCACAGCAAGGTTCAGCTGTGATCTCACTTCTGTTCATATTGGTGTTGGACTACTTTAGCAAACAGGTCAGAAGGGACAGATCAACAATGCTATAGTATGCAGATGATGTGGCATTACAAGCAGACTCTGAGCAGGAAGTTTAGCAATTGCAAAATGCAAAGAACAGGACATGCACTTGCACCTGTGTTCGACTCATTACCAGTCGAAGACACAAAATGTAACAATAAGGCTTTGCCTACATTTCAGCAATCCAGCGCTCACAGTGATGACTGGTGACGTCAAAGTAAGGAGGGGCTGCAAGAAGCAGCTACATAGGTGGGATTAACTGGAATGGGGACAATGACCATTTATCTGTGGTCATCAACAGCTGTGGTCAGTGCTGTTTCTTTTGCATGATAGCAGTGGACTATCAGACAGGTATAGAAAAGTAAGAAGATATTTTAAAATATGCATATTTTTGTTACAGGAAACCAGGGTGAGGGTTGAATTTTTGTACTGCAGTAGACCTCCCCTGCACTCCTCCACTCTACAGGCTGTTTCCATGTCACTTCACCCATTATTTTATGTTTGGCCTTCCCAGAATGAATTTCAGGCAGTTATACCATCCTTCACACATATTATTGGATAACTGGGAGTCATGGTGTCAAGAAGATGCCATGTACCAGAAGATAAATCTGTGCCATGTTTCATATTATTCTCTTTTCAAAGGATGGAGCTGTCATTATGTCAGTTTTCCATTACTTAGAAGGTTACCATCCTGCCTTTTAGGGGGCAGATCCCTTCATTAATCCTAGTTTTATGCTTGTCGTACAAATAATTCTCTCTGAATCACTTTGTCACTATCTTGCAATTGTGGACATTGGATTTTTAGAGGCTGCAAAGTCCAGATTGATTGAAGAACTATTTCACTGAAATTTGCAACATCTCCCAAGGTTACATGACCTCAGTCCATAACTCGCAAGTGTACCTCATTACGAGGAACGTACCTCATTTGGGGTCCTTAAAAGTTCATGTTCCTCGAAGTTTATCAAAGTTCCACATTGAAAGAGTCTGTCACACATTCAGTGTTAGGAATTTTTTTAAGTGAAATCCATGGTAGATAGAAATTAATCATATTAACTCATTAAAGGATGATCTTTATGAGTAAAACTAGCACATTTTAACCATCCTATGACCTTCCTAGTTGAAGTTGTTAGTAAGCCATTAGCATGTGTTCCACATTTTGCCCATTTGTTCCACATTATGAAGGCGATTGTTCCTCATTTTGGAGATGGAAGGTTGAGAGCTATGCCTCAGTCAATGCTGATTTAAGTCGGTTGTAGGGGTTGAAGTCCCTGCATGGGGAATGTGGGGAGTACTCCTCACTTTACCTGGGCCACTGAAAACTTATTTTATTTATTTTTCACTTAACCATCTTGGGTAGATGTTAACAACACCTTCCCTAAAATTGTAGAAGACAATTACAAAAATGTTAGACAGGGGAAAAAATACACTAATTGTAAGACTAATGTATACTGGTCTCAGTGGTAAGAAAGGTGTTGGCTTCTGCCGTGAGTCCCCTTCATGTTTTTGGTTGACAGTCAGAAAAAATAAGGACACCGTTTCTACAAACTGTAAGGGGATTCCTGGGTAACAATGAAATAACACAAGTGATAGGCACTAGTCACAGGTTTATTAACAAGATCAGAATTATAAAAATGTTACTTATAGGTTCATAGGTGCTTATTAGGATGTTGATGTTGTGATGACAATACCACCACTGCCCTCCTCTCCTTTACAGACACAATCAACAAAAATCGTAACAACAACACCCTTTCCTCTGCACTTTTCTTAGATCTATCCAAAGCTTTTGACGTGGTCAACCACCAAATACTCATAAGCATTCTTCAATCCTTATCAATTGATACCCAATCTATTAACTGGTTTAAGTCCTACTTAAGTAACAGACAGCAAGCAGTACTCTGTAACTCCACTCTATCCTCCCAACTACCTGTCAACATTGGTGTCCCACAAGGGTCTATACTAGGTCCCCTCCTATTTTCTTTATTTATCAATGACCTACACCAAGTTGCTCCCCAAGCTAAATGTATACAATACGATTCAACACTAATCTGCTCAGCCACATCTGTATCAGACCTTCACTCCCTCACACAACACATATTTAACTCTGTAGAAGAATGGTTTTCCCAGCACTGTCTACTACTTAACCCTAAAAAAACTAAACTGCTCCTCTTTACACCTTCCAGCAAATCTCCCCATATTGATTTTACTATAACATCAAAAAATGGCACACCTATATCACAAGACTCTACTACCAAACTACTAGGCATTACCATTGGCAACAACCTTAACTTTGATACCCACATTGACAACACACTTAAAACCATTAACAAGAAAATAGGCTCTCTTTACAGAATCAAACCTTTCCTCACTCCAGAATCTAGAACAACTATCGCCCACTCCCACCTTATCTCACCCCTTCTCTATGCCTCTCCCATATTTACCAACTTATCAAAAGAATCTGTCAAAACTAGAAATCTCCTACCACAACATAGCCAGATTTGCCACAGGAAACCCCTACAGAACCCACCACTGTACTAATTTAAAACAACTAGGCTGGCTGGAATATCAGCAGCAACTAAAAATTAACCAACTTGGCATAGCCCATCAAATTCTGTATCAACCTGACAAAACACCTATACTATCCAGTCTGATTCGTCCATACCATAACCTAAAGTCCCTAAGATCTGCACACAAACTTCTTATAGACACTGTCAAGTCAAACAACAAGGCAGGAGACTCCCTTTTCTCGAACACTGTTGGAAAAGATTGGAACCTGCTTCCCTCTGAACTGTCATCTATTCCCTCAAAATCTCCCTTTAAAAAGAAACTCAAGCTATACCTCAAAACACAATGGCTGTGCCCCTGTACTAATCCTGACTAACTTTATTTCACCCCTGACTTTACTTCACATCTGCAATTTCTCAATTTCTATGTCAAATCAGCTTCTACTGACCTGTAACTCCTTCTAAATATCTACTTTTCATCTTATTTTCCTATATCCCTACTCTCTGTACATGTTATTGTATTCTCCATGTATGTCATGACCTACAATTCTTTTGTTATTCCATAACTATTGTACTATCTACTTTACATGTAGTTCTTTAATGTTTTTTACTTATTATCATTAGAGATTATAATTTTTGGATCTTATCTCCCCGGGCCTCTACTGAAAATGGACATATATCCAGCTAGACTAGCCCGGTCAACAAATGTAAAATAAAAAATAAATAAATGATCTTAAGTAGCACAGCTTTACATTCCCATGTTAATTTTAATCTCTTATATTTTGTATAAGATAATCTAGAAGAGGCAGAACAAGGATACGTTAGTACATTTACTTCTTGCCCTTTTTCATGAGGGACATAGATGCTAAACTGGGAGGATTTACAGTTTCCCATCTAATTGTCCAAATTATGTTTGACTGTAGTAAGAGAAATACGTTGCTTTATGTGGAGTAGAAGATGGTTCCATAGAAGAGGTATTCTCTGTGATACAAACCTGTCCCACCAACATGTGTTGATGATGCCGCAAAACAGACTGAGATCCCTTGATCAAGTGTTTGTGCTACTAGTGGTCTTGTGAGGTCTTAGTATTCTGTATGATCCCAAAAAGATGGACAATGCTTTGAGATGGTCTGCATGTTTTTTATGAAAAAAAAATTGCCACTGATTCTAAAGACAACCACAAAGCATTCTATAGCTATGTCAAGAATCTCAATGGCAATACTAAGATCTGCTCTGAGTTACAGCACAATGGCACTAAATATACGGAATCAACTGATATTCCCAACATCCTGGCAGATAGGTTCAGTGCTAACTTTACCCCCCTCTCACCCCTAAAGGGCGCATCCCTATACCGGAAGAATGCAAAGTTCCTGTAATCACGGCTGCACAGGTAAAAACCACACACTCCAAAGTCAAGAACACATCATCCATGGGACCTGACAACATCCCAGGCTGTGTTCTACATGAACTACAGAACGAACTGGCACCCCACCTAAGTACCATGTTCAATCATAGCCTCACCTCAGGCTTTGTGCCCACTGAATGGCACACAGTGACAGTTATCCCACTCCACAAAGGGGGAGCCACCACGGACCCCAGGAACTACCGCCCCATTAGGCTGATGAGCCTGGTCTGCAAGGCCATGGAACATGTTATCATCATGGAACTTATAAACAAAGACACTGGTAATCTCCAAACTTTGGACCCCACCCAGTTCGGGTTTGTAAAAGGCAGATCATGTCTCCTAAACCTGATAGACTTCTTTGAAGCAGTCACCAAAGCTGTAGATGAGGGTAAGGTGGTTCACACAGCCGATCTAGATCTCACCAAGGCTTTTGACACCATCCCCCACTCTGGAATTATAGATAATGTCACTAAACTAGGTATAAATCCCTATGTCACAAGATGGGTTGCCAACTGGCTCACTGACAGAACCTACACTGTGAAGGTAGCAGACTCCAAATCCGACTTCAGACCAGTGACAAGTGGAGTACCACAGGGTTCAGTCCTGGGTCCTCTCCTGTTTGGTATCTACTTCTCTGAAGTACAGGCTAACACAGAAGGTCTTTGGCTAATGAAGTTCACAGATGACTGAAAACTAGGAGCCATAATTGAAACGCCTAATGATGTGGACATCCTACAAAAGGGCCTCAGTGAGACAGATGCTTGGTGTCAAAGCCATGGCCTCAAGTTCAATGCCAAAAAGTGCACTGTCATCCCCTTTGGCAAAAACTCTGTACCCATGAACTACCACATAGGCGGTAGTCTACTTAACACCGAAAGTATGATAACAGACCTTGTGACACAGGTGGGCAGTAGTCTCGCTTTTGATAATCACATCACAACAGTAGTCAGGAAATCCTTGTGCATGGCACACCTCATCACAAACGTTTTCTCATCCAGGAAAAAAGAGGTAATTGTTCCCCTCTACTCATCACTCATTAGACCCATTATAGAATACAGCACCCCTTCTGGTATGTACCTCACAAGACATCTACAACAACTGATAAGGCCACAGAAATAACTCACAAAGACGATTACCAGCCTCAAATAGATGTCCTATGCAGACTGTCTCAAAAAACTCCAGCTTTACTCCATTGCATATCGTCTACTCAGAGGTGATCTCTGCCTAACATACAAAGCTATGTCAAACCCAGAGCTGTTGGACATGCTCCACTTAAAGAAATCCCAATCCCTCCGAGCTACATGCTCTAGGGAACTAAACCTTGTCACCACTATAAGCAGAACATGCTGGAGGGATATATTCCTGTCCCAGAGACTTCCCATACTCTGGAACAAACTACCTATCTATACTAAACAAAGCTCCTCATTAGCACTCGTCACGGAAAAATCTTGATGACTGGATGGGAAATAAGAAATTCACCCCAGGGAACACTTCTGTGGCTCTGCTCGACAAGGGCACAGGAAAATCATTTTCTTTGGTGGCAAAAGCCAGGGTACCTTTTTGGCTAGGCTTATATTGGCCCTAGGGCTTTTGATATTTTTAGTGAGAAAGGATTGTAGTCATTCCAATTATGGCAGGCGCTTGGACAGGTACATACTGAAAGTGGTATGTGTTCAATGACTGGCCTAATGAGTTCTGAGTATAGTGGAATGATTACATCCTTAGACGTGGACACCATACCATTAGATATAAGCTGTGCAATGAAACAGGACCTCCTTATAACAATAGATATGTGTTGATAAAACGACAGCTCATTGTCAACATAGTTCTTGATACCTGACTACAGAATCAACTTTTCGTAGTGTTTTTTCAGTGTAATAGTTACAAGGGAAATAGGGAAATCACACCTGTTGATGGATGCTGTTATATTTTTCTTGACATTTAGCTTTAGTCCACGGTTTTGATACCAGCTATTTGTTTAGGAAAGCTCTTTTGGAAGATTTTGGTGTCCTCTGGGGAGTTTATGATAGCAGCAAGTTTACAGTCATCTACAGACTTGGTCATCCAGAAATCGTTAACATTTGTTCTGACCTACAAGAAGTAAAAGCCAAAGTGGTGTGTCCCAAGGACTAAACCCTGAAGTACACCACTAGTGACAAATGTTTTGGAGGAAGTAGAGCCAAAGACCCTAATTTCCTGGGTTCTGTTTCTGAGCCAATCTGTACTCCAACAAGTTGCATATGGATTTAATTTAACTGTGACAGTTTGTCTATGATTCCTGAATGTGGGATTGTTTCAAATGCCTTTGTGAGGTCTAGCTATGTGTACTGATTTGCCCACATCCAATGTTACAGGAACTTTCTTGAAGAAGTTGACAAAATTAAGTAGGAAGAATATGCTTTTAACAAATCTAAATTGGTTTGGGTTGAAAGCTTGCAGGTTGCCTATGTCCTTATTTATTAATTTTATCATGATCCTTTCCATAGCAGTACAGATGAGACTGGTCAGGCTTCTGGGTCTGTAATCACATGGGGTCCATTGACACCTCACCTTTGTGGAATGGGGTGACTGTTGCTATCCTCCATAATCATGCATATTACCTGTTTGTCTGTAGGAAGGTCTGTCAAGTCCTGTTTAGATCGACCAGTAGGAAGGCCATTATGTTGTTTGATCCCATAGAAGTAGTGTTCTTGATCTTGGATAGTGCCTTGATGACTTGTTCTTGGGAGATTTGAGGAGGAGGTATGCATGTGGTTATGTGATTTGAGAATATAGGAGAGGAGAGGGGGATGGCGTTTGAGCTAATTTTGCCTACTAGTAGATTGGAATCGTCCTCTGAGTCTGAGTTATGTGATGCTATCTACTCTCAGCACTGCGCAGTACTGTGCATTATTTCTCAGGTTTCTAACATAGTAAAATAAGGCTTTTTGGTTATCTTTTACCTGTGTGGCTAGCTTTACCTCACATCTGGCTATGGTTGATGAGCTCAGGGTTTGGATTTCCCTGTTAAGTTTATCAAGAGCATTTTTATCATCTTGAGAGTTAAGTTTACTTTTGTGTACAATGATTTTTTTCTTTTATTATAGCACCTACTTGAATTCTTGTATTGGGGTTCCACACTAAAATTATTTATTCTTAAATTTAGCATTGTATTTACTTCAGCGGTGGACAGATGCATCTATTCCACATTAGTAGTCGTGTCATCAGATTGTAAGGAGATTTTGAATTTAATCAGGTCATCTGTCAATTTAATACATTAGCCTTAGCATTGTCTTAAAAATTGGGGTATTGGAAGATGCTTCTGGCTTTAGTGTTATGATTTGTGACTGATTTGTGGTCTAATTTGACAAGGGAGGAACTGACAGTTATGGAAAGCAAAACTGTCCCATATTGTTAAGGACTAAGTCTAGGATTTTATTATCCCTGGTTGGGGTGCAGACTAACTGGTCCAGAGAGTTTCTATTGATGAAGTCCAGAAATTTCTAGGCATAGATGTCTGAGGATGCATAAGTCTCCCAGTTTATGGAGTGATAATTAAAGCCTCGAAAGGGAATGGTGTTTGGGTTAATATGTAGAATCTCTATACTGGTTAGGTAGGAGGTATAAGCTGAGGAGGACATGGGGGGGGGGTCCTGTAGTTAGCTGTGATGTAATAATTGGTTTTGTTCATAGTAAGATGGATGTGGAGGAGTTCCAGCTCATTATCTTGTATAATGAATTTTAAGGTGAAAGAATATAGAAACACCTTTGGCTTTAGTGCATTCATCTAATATAATAAGAGCCCAAACGAAACTAAAGAAACCAGAAAACCAATAAAACCACGGACTGGCTGAAAAAACGTTTTACTTCAATAAATAAAATGCAAACGAAGGATACAAAAATAAACACTCAAAATCAAGTAAGCGCTTTCGTTTGGCGTTTGCCAAACTTTGAAAAAGTTTGGCAAATGCCAAACGAAAGCACTTACTTGATTTTGAGTGTTTATTTTTGTATCCTTCAT
Source organism: Protopterus annectens (assembly GCF_019279795.1). NCBI lineage: Eukaryota > Metazoa > Chordata > Ceratodontiformes > Protopteridae > Protopterus > Protopterus annectens. Next base: position 315,519,963 of record NC_056751.1, read on the forward strand.
TTGCATTCATCTAATATATTGGGTCTGCATGAGGGATAGGCATTGGAGCCCTTTACTAAAGGAGTGTTTTCACTGGTTTTAAACCAGGTCTCTGTGGCAATGGATATACCAACATTTCCAAGTTAAGTAGTGCTTGCAAGGTATGGATTTTTTGTTTAGGCTGCCAGCATTGAGCAGCAATATCTTTTTTTTTCAAATACTTCATTGAATTATCACTTGTGACATAGGCAAATTTACATTCTTATAAAAGTAATCAAACTATATTCACAAAACAAACATTATACTTCACATATATTGCTATATACCATACAACCTAAACAATATTACATGCATTTTTCATTTCCTGCCTTTTTTAACAATAAATATCTTCATTAAACCATCACTTACTACATAAGCAATGATACATTTATATAAATGAAAACAAACCAGACAGACACAATCCTAGTTGCAAGCATTCTGCACCTCAAATCACACTGACAGACTTCCAGCTGTAAACACCATACATCATTTATAATCTACCCAGTCTTTGTCACTGAAACATTACATATCTCATTTAATTCCTGTCACCTTTCAGACCTCATTCCTCCCTTGTATGCATTGTTCCTACAATTCCCATTTTTCCTATGTAGTTTGGTCCCACCCTTTTCTAAAGATCCCATTTCTCTTAGTTTTATTGCTGTTACTATATTCACTACTTCCAGTATTGCAGGTTTAGATTTTGATTTCCATTTTCTAGTAATTGCTTTTTTGGCAGCCACCATTATTAGACACAGTAAGGACTTACCATGTCTAGGCAGTTCTGAGTCTGTATCATAGCTCAGAAAAATCATCTCCCTCATCAGACCAATCTGCCCAACCAGCATCTCCAACAGTGTATCCCACAGGGAATCCTTAAAGTCCATCAACTCACTGCACTCCCAGAAAATATGGTCCCAATTACCTCTTTCTTCCCCTACGCACCTGCAACATTTAGTGTCTGCCTGAGGAAAAATTCTCTGGCATCTACTTGGGGTATGAGCAACAATATCTTAATGCTATTGAGATTCTGTTTAGTTATGCTGAAGACCGTTTAGTTATTTAGAAGATGGGCATTGTCTAATAAAGGCATTATAGGAGTGGACAAGGTTTTGGCAAGTATGTAAAAGTCTTGGAAGGAAAGGTACAGGCTGTCCCTGCCAAAGCAGTTAAGGCTATCTACCATCACCTCCAAAGCTTATATATATTGGACTAACTTTGAATGATACCAGAAGCTAAGCCAATTTTTGAAGTCAGTTATCTTTTTGTTCATATTGTGGAATTATTCTTGGTGATAATAGGACACTAGTTAAGGTTCAGTTCATACCTGTCTCAAGCACATGCTCCAAGATCTCTATCATATTTCTCTTCATACAATCCAAGCAGGTATGTCTCAAGTCATTACATCCACATGCAGATATGTACTTGTGGTGTAAGGACTTGTGTGCACTTGTAATGTGGTGAATCCTGGCATCTGATAGGCAACTGACTATGACCCTTTCCTTGCACAGCCTGGTGAGTGGTTCATCAGTGTGTCCCATTATAGAATCACCTATGACAAGGATCATACCTGTTAACCTCTTACTGCAAAAAATCTGGCCAAAGTCTGGCATAATGGGGGGACAAAGACCCAAAAATAGGGACAGATTTTAAATATTGCTCTTATAAACTTAGAAAGTTGTTAGAATAACAGGGGTTGCGTTAACATGCATTTTCTAAAGGATATGAATTCTGAAACTAAAATATATGTCAGTATGTAGTGATTTCAGTCCTCAGATCTTCCAAGTGCTTTGCTACAAAACCACAAATATTATGAGGAACAAACAAAAAATATGAGACAAAAATCTAGACATTCTGTGAAAATCTGGACAGTTGAGAGGTATGCAAGAATATTAGACTGTGTAGATGTTTGCCTTATGGGCTTTTGAGTTGAATCACTGTGATTCATCGATGTATGTTTCATGGTAGGTGCTGTCTGTGCTGAGTATTGTGAATCTGTGTAAATTGCTGAGGGCACTTATTTCTTAGGTTACATTTTGAAGGCTTTGGTTATTTAGGTATGTTGCTTTTAAGAGCCTCTGCATATGTGGGTACACATGATTGGTCTGAGCTATATGTGATTGGTGTAGTGTGATATTGTATGGCACAAACACATTTTTTTAGAGGCTTCATGTGAGACCCACTGTGTCAGTTTTTTTAAGCAGCAGGTAGTTGTCAGTTATCTGAAACAACTGTTACATTGTCTCAGAATGCCCTTTTCAGTCAGGCTGGCTACAGAGATAGATGAGCAGTGTAATTCCATGGTTCCATATGTTTATAATTTGGGCTAAAAAGGTGGGATAGCACCAAGGATGTTAATCTAAGTCTCCACACAGAGCCTCTTCTTTGTGCATCTGCTGAGAGGCAGCTTTTCAGCTAATAAGTAAGGTATTGATTTGGGGTACACTGTTAAGTGAAGGTAGGGAAAATGTAGTTTGAGCATCACACCATTGCAAATAATTTGTGTAGACTCCATACGAGATTGCCTTTGACATGCAATGTACTGCTGCCTAACTCTATGGTTTATACAGTTATAACTGGGAGAAAGATTTAACCGGGAGAAAGATTTAACCAACGATCTTAAGAGAAAATCTGACAGCAAAAGCATCTGCATCTGTCAAGTACTGCACTGGGCAGATGGAACACAGAGTGTGACGACCCAATGGTTAAACCTAATGGAAGATGCGAAAGAAGTAATAAGAAAGTATCTAGAGCTCCAGTCACTAATGTCTACCCCTCCAACAGCAGTAAATTACTCTTCCCTGAATATTTTGTGGAGATTAAATTAAAAAATTCCAGCAAATCTCATTCTGACCATGTACTTCAGCTGCTTCTCCTTGACGTCTTTGTAAGAGAGAGCGGAAATGGCTGCCAGTGGTGTTTATACTGAGTGGAAGAAGTGAAAGAGCCAATAAGAAAGTAGCTAGAGCTCCAGTCAGTAATGTCTACCCCTCCAATAGCAGTAAATTACTCTCCTCCACTGAATAACCATTACTGCCCTCATCAAGTTTACCCTTAGACTAAAAAACAATCAAAAAACTACTTAAATATAAGTTGTAAAAGTAAGAGAAACAGTAGAAAGTTACAGGAAAAACACTCTTGTTAGCTACATAGAGCTGTTGTATAATTAAATTACAAAGAAGAACACTCAGTGTAATAAAATGGAGGATATATTAGCTACACAAACAACAAAATGGAGGATCTATTAGCTACACAAACAACCAGGGAACAAAGAAACATAATATCGGCTATTTTAACTTAACTGCAGTTTAATGAAAAAGAAGTACAAACACATAGAGCAAAACATCTACTTTAAACAGCCAGGCAACTGTTCAGATGCAAAGCCAACAAGTTTAACTGAACAAATTAGGAACAGTTTTAGAATTTCTGTAGGTAGCATGTACAGTAATTAATCTATTTCCCTGGATATTTTGTGAGGCTTAAACATGAAAAAAAAAAAAAAACAACCAAACTTCACCTTGGCCATGTGCTTCAACGTAAATGGGACTTTCTTAGGAAAATGTTGTGAAATATTTACATTCAAGTATGCTGTCATTTAATGAAGTGTGCTTCAAGCTTATATGTGCATTTTTGTGCTTGTATATAATTAAAAAAATGTCCACGTGTTTCTTAGGTTGAAATTTACAAGGAAACATGATTGCTAAAAACGCTTGTCTTCTGATTCAAGTAGTTTCTCTTCGTCCAACACTGTCATCCTTCAGCCTGAATTTCCTTATGCCTCATGGTCTGCCTCCCATGGCCATTCTAAAACATCTCAGGTGCTGCTAAATAAAATGTACAGGTTTGTCTTAATTGTCCCAGAAAGGAGTATTACTACAGGGCACTAAAGAATATCAAGCAGCTTCCTTTTAAGGAAAGGTTGACCTATCTCTTTGTCTAATGATTTTCAAGCTTTACTGCCTTACACATTAACGCTTCTAGCATCCAGGCTATCAGCCAGAGACGACGTTACACTGCATGTCTGCAGTGTATGTCTCAAAGTACATTTCATATGTGAGGTCATTCCTTCTCATTCCTGTTGGATGCGGCACCCTACTTCCCACACTGAAAAGAGCAGTTAAGTCAGGCTCTGGCTTTGTCACACAGAGTGCTAACGCCCTCATTATGATTCAGCTGTCAGGTATTTGATTAGAGACCTTAGCTGGAAGATAAGGTACGACCTTCTAACCTGTCTTAGGGGAGAGGAAGGCTGGGATGCACCTATGGCAGTGATTGTTGCGAAGACCAGAACCACAAAAGAGTTGTCATTCAGTAACAGGGAGGCAAGGGTGGCTTCCTTGAAGTGCACATTGCACATCATTTCTGGTTATACCTCCTAGCGTACCAACATTATATGACTTTACCAAGACTATTAATTTCCTCTGCAGCTAGTGTAATGCTATGTCACCCTATATCTCTTCTCCACCTCCTATCCCTGCTTGTTACTAATCCACTCCTCAAGATGGGGGACCAGTGACCCTGAATCTGATGTTCATTTGTGCATAGAGACATGGATTTTGGGATTAGACTTGGAGTACTTTCATATTAGATAGTGACACATTACTTGAGCCCCAATAAACAAAAACACAGAAAAAAAAGTTGAGATCAACAACTTCATGAAAAGTCTTGCAAATCACTTAACTCACAGAGCTGTCTGCTCCATGGTGCAGAGACATAAAGTGATGCCATGACTCAGATTATCTAAGTTCAGTTCATGGCACAAATGGTGGAGAAGCTGATGAGAAGAAGATGGTCAGTTTTCCTAGTTTTGGTGTAGGGCATGGTCAGGTTGCTGCAATGCTGCCAACCTACTGTGCAACATGCAGCATATAACTGAGAGTATGAACCTGGCTCCATCAGGTAGACTCTGTGGTAGATGGGCTAGAGTGATACTGCAGGCTTCTGTGATAAAGCTGGTATGCATGTCAGCAGTCAAGGGTGGGGTTGGTGGCCTAAAGATATACCCCTTTATTTCTGCCAAGTGAATGATTTTGTTATAGGGTAGGAATATTGTGTAATTCTCCTACCTGTGGATAGTTAGAGTATGTTCACAGTTTGCTGAATAAAGCCAGACCCTCAGGATAAGGTGATAAAAGCATACCTCATTCCTAGAGTGAGGAAGAAGGTGTGAGTGGGACAGGGCACAAACCAGCTTTATGTTTGCCTGGAAGATGACCTCATCCCCCCCCCCAGTCAGCTCTTGCCTAAGGGAATGAGATTATTGAAAGAGGAGCAAATTGGCTCAAAATTAATTGTAAGGGCATAATGGTCAACAAACAGAGATTCAAATTTTATTTATTTATTTATTTATTTTTATTTTCCATTTGTTTACTGGGTTAGTCCAACTGGACACAAGGTGACCATTTTCAGTGGAGGCCCGGGTAGAAAAGCTCCAAATACATAGTAAAAAATTATAAAAAATAATAAAAATAATAAAAAAATTATATAAACAAAAAAAATTATATAAACATAGCTGTTTTGTACAAAGAGCATAGAACATATAAAAGGAGTAAAAATCTGAGTTTTACAATTGATGCAGCATACAGTGGTTAGAATATTGAGAAACAATTAAACAAGATATTATACAACAAATATAAAATTGCTTAAACATAAATTCAAAAAGAAGTTTCCATAGACAAACGGGGTCATAAACTAGAAATCATAACTATAAAGATGACCTAAACACCTGGTTCACAGTACTATGCACTAAGTGAAACTACACAGTACACCTGTTATCTAGGGATGTTGAAAGTCAGGAACAGGTGAAATTCTGTACAGGAACATATCCAAGTTTTGAATAGGAGATCTTTTAGTAGGGATTTGAAAGTATGTTTACTATTTAGACATCTAATGTCAGGAGGTAGAGAGTTCCAGGACTTAGCAACTACATAGGAATAAGAGATTGGCCTTAGCTATGTAAGCAATTGGTAACAGTCAGTAGGGCGGTATTGGAAGATCTTAGTTGATGTGCAGTATTATGGAAGGTGAGCAGACCAGAGAGGGCAGGTATTTTATTTGGTTGGTATAGCAGTTGATGGGTCAGGAGAAGTTGATTGTATTTTAGTAGATTAGGGAGTTCTAACCATCCTAGTTGTCTTAGGGAGAGGCAGTGATGAGAACGAAACTTAGCATTGGTTGTAAATTTTGAGATTTTATTGTAGCAGGTAGATAGTTTCAGAAGGTCAAATTTGTTTAGGTTAGTTAGAATTGGGGAAGCGTATAATAAGGTGGAAAGTAATTGGGTAAGAGAGACAGTGATTCAGGATTCCTGTGTGAGGAAGCTCTTGCCGTGGTAGAGTGAACCTAGATTTTTATGAACGTTGGCAATTGTTAGTGCTATATGTTTGTCGAATTTTTGGTTTTGGTCAATAGTTACACCTAGTAGCTTGGCTTGGGTTACTGGCGTGATAAGGGTATTGTTGGAGGATGTTATTGAGAATGGCGAGATAGGTGTGAACGTTTTGGATAGGTGGAAGATCATGAGTTGAGTCTTAGATGGGTTTAGTATGAATTGGGAGGAATTTAGCCATTTTTCTATAGTAGTGAAAGCTTCCTGGGTTCTGTCTTAGAGTAATTGTAAAGAGGGAGGCTGAGCAAATAAGGGTGGTGTCATCAGCATACTGTACTATATTAGTTTGTTGGGTAGCCGAGGGGAGGTTATTGGTAAAGATGAAAAATAGTAAGGGACCAAGAATGAATCCTTGTGGAACACCTTGTCCCACTGGGAGGAGAGGGGAGAGAGAGTTATTTAATTTAACAGCTTGTTGCCAGACGGACAGATAATTTTTAAACCACAGTAGAGAGGAGTTATCCAGATTGAGCTCAGAGAGAGTCAATAGTAATTTGACAGGTCTGGGAAGACAACAGATACTAAGTTACCGAGATTTCTTTGTTGGTTGACATGGTCAGTAAAGGATATAAGGGCAGAGGTGGTACTATGGTTTGTCCGAAATCCATGTTGGGAATTTGCTAGCAGGTTATATTGAAGAAGATGATTCAGTAGTTGGGTGTGTACACATTTTTCTAAGATTTTTGATAGAGGAGATAGTATAGCTATGGGGCAATAATTACTAAGTTCCATTGAGGATTCACCTTGTATAGGGGGATGATGTAAGACATTTTCCAGAGAGAGGGGACAGTGTGTACAGCTATGGATCTATTGATGAGTATGGAAATAAGGTAAGCGATGGCAGAGGCAGCAATCCTGAGGTAATCAGCCAGGAGTTTATCAGCAGTGAGAGTGGTGGGGTTCAATTTGGCAAGGTGTTTATGAATTAGGTCCGTTAGAACTCGTTTGAGAGAGAATTGGGTGTTGGTCTTACTGTAACAGTTTTGTATTTTGGGGGTAATTGTGGTAGTAGTAGGAAAATTGTTGAATACCTTTTGGATGGAGGAGGTGAAATAGTCATTAAACTGGGTGGCAATTTCATTGTTATCACCCTCAGTGGTATGATTTGGGGAGGTGATTTTGCCTGTTTGGAGAATGTGGTTGATTGCGGACCAGAATTTTGTGGATTGTTGTAGTCAGTTTTTTGTAGCTGGATATAATAACATTTTTGTCATTACATATTTGTTTTTTGCTTTGTTTCTGAGCTCTAGGAAGTATTGTCGATTTGTACTTGTTTTGTTGGTATGCCAGGTTGCCCAAGCTATGTCTCGTTGTTTGAGAAGGAATCGTGTGTCGTTTGAGATCCAGGAGGCTGGGTTGGTTTTAGTATGAATTATACATTGTGGGGCTATAAGATTAAGGGTTCCCTATTAGAAGACCGAAGACGCATTCTTTTGAATGCGTCTTGGTCGAACTCAAAAGCCTGAAATGGCAAAATATCGAAGCGGCTTCTAAGCAAATTCTTTCCCAGGGAAAGAATTTGCTTGGCAGCTTCGTTAGTCTGCCGATTTTGGCACTGCAGTGCAGTCTCGGAGTTAGTATATTTAAGTAGGGGGTGTGTGGGAGGCACAGCCCTCCACATCGGGGGGTGTAGGGGGGGTGAAGCCCCCCACTTAATGTAATGTTTAAAGTACTTTTTTTGTTTTTGGTTGTTGTTGGAACAGCAATGTTTTTCCCTAGGAAAAAAATTTGCTATTCTGACAGTTCGAAATTGTAAGCTTTTGCTTACATAGGGTCGATTAATCACCATTCGCTTTTTGAAGTGCTCGGTGATCTAATACAGACCCAGATTAAGGATACCCAAGAAGGTAGTATTAAAGTACTCCACAGCTTCCTCTAATGGCAGACTTTTAAGAGGTGACTGATTTTTTTTTTTTTTAAGGTTTTGATGAATTGGTCTGGTAGGAAATTTTTGGAACTATGGATAGAAATTAGGATGAGGGGTTTTATGGGTTTTGTGTGCTGTCTTAGTATGAATGTGGGTAGGTGATCACTGAGGGAGTCGGGTAATGTTCCAGATATATTGGCAGATGAAGGCTTGTTGGTTAGGATCCAGTCTAATATGGATTCTTTTCTGGTGGATTTGTCTATATGGGTGGGGGTTTGTATAAACTGTGTGAAGTTAAATAGGTTTAAGTGGTACTTGGGGGGGTGCCACGATAGAGGCCCAATCAATGTTGAAGTCCCCCAGGATAAATGTCTCCTGAGGGAGGGCGGTGGAAGTCCAATGTAAAATGGACTCTGGAGTGACAGTATTGTTGCCTGGTGGTAAGTAGACACCTATAATTTTGAGTTGTTTCTGCTGGTTTAATTTTATATTTGCAAACAGGGTTTCTGCATAGCTGAAAGGGGGGATATCTTTATGTATTTGTTGGAGAGTAAGGTTGTGCCTGTAAAGTAAGGCAATGCCCCCACCTCTTTTAGCTGTTTGATCACATCTAAGGATGTTGTAGCCTAAAAATGTATAATAAAACCCTTTAAAAACAGATCGAGAGGGAATTTGTCCCTCGCCTTACCTTTTTTTCTTTGTTGTCAGTTTCAGTGTGAATGCTTATGTCTTGGTTAGTATGAGTAACTGACTTAATTATGGAATGCACATTTGTATCTATAAGTTAGCATCCTCTTACTTATATGAATGTTATTATGACATACTTTTATTATTTATAAGGACTAGTGAAACTATTTGTTGCAATATTCTTTGCTGTCTTTGCCTGTTATCCAAGTTTGACTAAAAAGGGCCTGTGCCAGTCCATTTTACCCACCAAATTATCAAATGCTGCTAAAATAAATAAATTTAAACAAAATTATTGAGGTGCAGCATTTAGCCATCATATAGATATTACTGCAAAACCAGTGATTAAAATGCATTCATGTGTCTGTTTACCTACGTATCTGTGTACATGCATGTGTGTATGTGCTCCCACACACCTGCACTTGTCTGTGCGTGTGTATGCACATACAGTATACAAGTATGTGAATAGACACCTAGAAAGAGAGTGAGAAAAGTAAGAAGTGAGATTAGAAAATATATAGTTAGATGGAGTCAGAGAGATGTGGAAAATGAGGGACAGAATGATACTGAAGTGTCACTCCTGATGGGAGAACAAGTCATAAGACTTTATACCAGTAAGTCAACTGTAGTCAAAAATTATCTACATATAAATGTTCTTTTAGCTTTGCTTTTAACAGATTAATAGTTGATATAATTAGCACAATATACAAGTGTGTTTCAGAAATTGTCTCTAAATGCTGCCCACTAAAACTAGCAAAATAAATTCTGGCAGTTTAGCATAAATGAGTACGGCTATGAACTAGTAATGAACGTTGACACTTCTCTGCTGCATGACTCCTGTGAAAAGAGATGATGGGGGCTGTGTGTGTGAGTGCACGGACGTGTGTGTGAATGGATGAGATAGATGAGTATGTCCAAGTGTATGATCATGTGGTGGTGGAGAGCTGTGTGTGTGTGTGTGTGTGTGTGTGTGTGTGTGTGTGTGTGTGTGTGTGTGTGTGTGTGTGTGTGTGTGTGTGTGTGTGTGTGTGTGTGTGTGTGTGTGTGTGTGTGTGTGTGTGTGTGTGTGTGTGTGTGTGTGTTTGTTTGTGTGTGTGTGTGTGTGTGTGTGTGTGTGTGTGTGTGTGTGTGTGTGTGTGTGTGTGTGTGTGTGTGTGTGTATGTGCGTGTGTGTGTGTGTGTGTGTGTGTGTGTGTGTGTGTGTGTGTGTGTGTGTGTGTGTGTGTGTGTGTGTGTGTGCATGTGTGCTTGTTTGTGTGTGTGTGTGTCTGTGAGATGGGGGTGCTATGATACCTCCAAACTCCCCTTGATTAATGATGAAATTGTGCAGTAATGGGTGGGGGCACAGTAGGTAACAGGAGAGATTTAAACACTACTCTAAAGGGCTAAGGCACTTAAACAGTTAATAGAGCAACTATTTTACAGCAATAAAGATATATTGGCAGGGGTGAACATTAAGCACCAGGGAATATGCTATAAACAGTACCTAAATTCACTTAAAATGTTACTAGAAAACAGTTCTGCAGCTCAAAATGGAGACCAACACTAGATACCTAAATAGTATCCTAAGGGCATTTAAAAAGTTAATAGAACATCAGTTTTGTGGCACAAAAGATGTACAGGTGGGGGGAGAATACTAGACTTCAAGAATACTCCATAAACAGTACCCTAAAGATACTTAAAAGTTAAAAGGCCACACTTTTGCAATGCAAAAGATTTATGGGCAGGGGGAACAATAGACACCGTAGATGTGAAATATTAACCTAAGACATTTAAAAAGTTAATAGAACAACAGGTTTTGCAGCACAAAAGAAGTATTTAAGGAGCATTATAACCCAGTGATTTGATTTAATACCCTAAGTCATTGAGAACAGGGAAAAAGATTTAAACCCTGTACCCTAGGCACACAAAGTAGCTCATTAACAATACAGAGCTTTAACTATTTGTACTACCATTAGACACCAGGGATGTTCTTTCAATATTTTCTTAAGCCACTTAAAAAAGTAACTGAAAAACAGGGATAACTATGCAAAACCTGTATCTGCAACATGCAAAAACAACTAATTAGCAAAGGTTTAATCCGGTGTGCTACCACTAGATACCAATAATACAGTTTAAATATTACCTTAAGGCATCTAAAAAAGGTATATTAAAACTGGGGGGAGCTATGAATCCTGTACCTTTGGTACAGAGAACATTTCATTACTAATTCAGAGCTTTAGTACTCTACACTAACGTAAGAGGGATTGCATGCTAATGTATTTTATGAACTATAAGTAGCATGAAACTCTTAATGCCTGGCATTATTGACTTTCTGTAGCAGTCCATGAGTTATAAGGAATGGAGTATGGGCAAAATCAGAGACAGTGTAAAGGAGTCCATGGTGAGGGAGGGGCGGCATACCTCTAAACGGCTATGCTGAAGGCTTCTGGACAACACTAGAAAACAACAGGGATTATTTTTAAATATTCCTTAGAGTCACTTAAAAAGTTAATGCAGCAACAAATGTAAAATCACAGTGCTGTTTCAGAACTGTAAGAACAATGGAATTCTGATGTCTGGCATTGGTGACCAACAATAGCCATCCATAATAGGAGGCTACAGCAGGGACGTTTTGTAAACTAAGGGACAGGTAAGTAGTATGGCTCTATGTGTGTGTGTGTGTGTGTGTGTGTGTGTGTGTGTGTGTGTGTGTTTGAATGTGTGTCAGAAAGGGAGTGGGTGCCTGTGCCAATGCAATGTGTGGGTCACCAGAGGTGTTTACCTCAGAAAAGTGCTAATTAACATTACTGGTAATACTAGGGGCAGATTCATTAATGCCTACACTAAGTGTATACTAAGTGTACACAATCTGATTTTAAGAACATCCCTACCTCATTTTTTGTGCTTTCTAGTACCTCAGAAAGATTACACTAAGTGTAGTAACCTTTATGAATCCCCCTCGACATTTAAGGCTGCAAGAAAATCAGTAGGAAAACTAAAATTAGGAGGAAGAAGGTGTGAGTTATGCTTGTATTGTCTATTTACTTAGTGTAGGTATTAATGCATCCCAGGACACGCCTTTTAGAGATATGCAAATTAGCTGATAATGAGGTCTTTCCTCTTTGTAGCTAATGTGTTTCTCAACTACATTTTCCATGATTGCAGAAACGGACTCTACTGGCTGCAGCTTTTAGTGCCTGCTGAGGGATTCCTTATGAATCCCAGGGAGATTGTCTTGTATTTTTTAAAAATTTAGCATTTCATTCAGTGTACTATACCTTTCCAGATTAAAATTTCTAGTTCAGAAGGGCTTGCATGTGAACGGGCCTCTTGGAAGACAAAAGTTTGTTATCAGCTGATTAGGTATACATCGCCTACACTTGACCAAATGCATGTTTAACTAAATGTCCCTACTATTGCTCTTCTCAAATATTTATTTCTGTATACACAGTGTGAAGCGAACATGGTTGATTGCTGCTATTTCTAAACCTTGCAATAGATGATGAAATTATCACACCATAACAAGAGTCAGGTACAATATAATTTTCTGAGATATTATTAAGGGGCCACAAACTAATACATCTGTCGGGAACAGACATATCTTTTGACTTTTTAATTTTTATTTCATCCTAATATTTTGACATTTGTTGTTGGTGCTCTGTTGGCTTTGTAAATAAGAACTTTTTTTTTCAACTTTGAAGTCTGATGTTCAGCCTTGACCACTGGTCACTGTATGGAATTTTCATGTTCTTCCTGCAGTTTGTGTATCTACCTATCCCTAAATATATAAATACATATACATGTGTGTGTGTGTGTGTGTGTGTGTGCGTGCGTGCGTGCGTGCGTGCGTGTGTGTGTGTGTGTGTGTGTGTGTGTGTGTGTGTGTGTGTAAAATATGTAAGCACTACATTTACCTTTGCCCACCTAGACTAAACCATGACTAAAAAGGGTCTGAGTGTTTGAAAAGGACCAGTTCAGTTACTTCGTTATCAAATGAGTAACATTAGAATGTCTCAGTTAAAGGGACTTTTTATGCACCTTAGTCTGTTTTGCTCACTGGTACTTGGGTATTGGTTTCTAATGGTAGCCAGGTAAAGTGATAACTGATGAATTTATCAAGCCCAAGATTGACATGCCAGAAAGACAGTAATGTGTGACAGCAGTAACAATGTAAAGCTCCTCTGATATCTGTGATAAGCCTGTGGTCAATCAGAGAGAGATAGAAAGACAGAGAGATCATTTGTTTGTAATCTATTAAAAACATTGCTGGTGGGTATCACCTATGACAGTCCCATCACTCTAGAGAGGCTTAGTCATCATTTATCGGTGTTTCAGCATTCCAGTAAATTAAATGTTTCACTAGTTATCCATTATGTCTTGGTACTGTATCTCACTGGGATGACTGCATCATACAGTTTGGAATACAGAGTGCCCAGCGGCAGGAACCGTTTCTTTCTACTGCAGCAATGGAAAATCCATTCATTTCTGTCAAATAACAGTAGATACTGTGTATTTGCTAAATTATGAGAATTCATGTAAACTGACATTCTGCACATCAGAGGTAAACCTCATCTGTCACTCATTAAATTATTACAGGACTAAATTTCAGACGGATAACAGAAGGCTGTGATTAATGCTAATGTTTACACAACGGCTGCATTTCTGTAATATTGTCCTGCTCTCTTTTGGCCCTGTTTAGAAAACTGAACTTATTGTTGTGAGGCTGTTAACTTTTTTTCTGTTATAAATACTGGAATAGTCTAGAAAAAAACAGTATAAAGTGGGTTTCATTTTAGAAATGTGATGGAATTATTATTAATGGCTAGACAATTTTCTTTGACATGCTAGGAAAATGTATTTTGTCATTATTGTGTCAGGCTAGCAACTCTGGGAATCTGATGCTGATAGAAAAATTACTATGACCTCTTACTTTTACTTAAATCAAGATATCTTAATAACCCATGTAAGATATGAAGCTGAAATATGCTTTTACTTTCCTATCTTTTAACTGTCAAAAAGAATTTGAAAGAAAAGTAAAACATATATTTGCAGTTAAAAATTTTACTAACACCGAATAAAATTATAACACTGAATAAAAAGATAGGCAAATTTACTGTCAACACAAAATCAAAAACACAGTCCAGGGTAAAGTATCTCCTCCCAAAAACAAATGTAGTTAAAATCCAAAGCACAAGAGGTAGATACACCAAGACAATCGAAGCCAACCAAGAGTATATCACTGTAGCACAGATTTATTCAAAAAAGTGAGCGCTTTCACATCAGCCAGGACGCTTCATCAGACTTTATAATTACTAACATATTTCACTCATTTAAGTAATCCACATCAACCTATCACAAAACATTTATCAAGACTCTTAAATAAAAAGCATTACTATTGGTGTTTGTATAAAGTAGATCCTTCTTATAAAAACATATATATATATATATATATATATATATATATATATATATATATATATATAAAGGACATGAATAAAAACATATAAAATACTCATTGAAAAAACAACAAGGATTACAAAAATTGTAGAAATTACAAAATTACAATTATAATATGAAAATCATAAATATTAAACTTGATAAAATTATAGCAATTATAGCATTTATTACACTTTTGTAATAAAAAAAAAAAATTACTGTCAAGCTTGCAATATTTGATTCAAAGAAGCCCTTTCATTCTTTCTACTCGTCCATTGACAAGATGTGCAGCTTCATTTTTGTGTACGTCCAGCAGTGATATGTATCAGTGAATTACATTATGTTGTCAGTATTATGTCATTTATGTGTGCTGTTTTCTTTAAATGATCTACAGTTACAACTGGTAATTTATTTATTACACACAGATATAGTATCTAACTGCTAAGGCCTGTTAAAATGCAGACTTCTAATTTAATGTCTCTGTACCAGAAACTTTGGTTCAGAAGAACTGTGTTCTCCTGCTGCCCATACATGATATAACAAGCGCATTGAACACTTTAGTATTAGTAAACGTTGATGGTGTGACCTTCTGGCTGTGCTACAATGATTATAAAAAATGTGCTGCCACTATTTACTTGACTCAATATAGCAATACTGGTATGGTCGACTCCAGTCTGATATTTACCTTGAGACACTGGTCTGTTATGTTACAACATATTCCAGAGATTCCAGGTCATATATTCCACAGTAAACCTTCACCCTTGTAAGGTCCATTCTATTCCCATATCTGTACTCTTACCAAAATGAAATGTTCAAAAAATACAGGAGATATATCTCAGTAGTTTTATTTTCTACTTTTATCCTCCAGTAGTAGGAAGGGCCAGAATTTTCAGACATATACCTAAAAGCCTTCTGCCTTTGCATTCTGGATCTCCTGCAAATGAAATATACTAATATACTAACTCCACTGTCACAAAGTATTCAGAAAGGGGAAAAGGCCAACAATTTTAATTTTGATGAATGTCCTAAACTACCAACTATATACAAACCATATCTCTATTTACCTCTCTCTTTTTATATATATATATATATATATATATATATATATATATATATATATATACACACACACACACACACACACACACACACACACACACACACACACACACACACACACACGCACACACACACAAATATACTAAAAATATATGATCCAGTGTGATAAATATGTTTATCTAGTACAGAATGTAGATACATTTACTTATCACCACTGTATGAACACGATTAACTTCTTAGATACTATACCCAGTAACAGGAATAATGACTCATTAATATTTAAAAAAACTTTCACATATTATACACACAAAATATACAGTCACTCCCACTACACTTAACTAAATAAACCCTCAAGAAATAAAATCAGAAAGAAAGATAGGAACGGTTGAGTGGTAGAATGGAGGCTGTATGGTCAGAAGAATCGGTGCAAAACATTATATATATGTTTATAAAAAAATCTAATGTTTAAAAGTAGCATATCTGAACATAACCCTCACAGTGATTCTAAAACAACACAATGATTTTCACACACAGCAACCCATCAGAATGCATCATTTGAGTTTGTATGCAAACCATCTTTTTTCTTTCATTGATATTAGTGACCCTGTAGTAGAAATTGCTTATGTGCTATAGTTAGAATTGATTGTCTCAAACATAGAGGGGGTTCTGCTCTGCAGAAATAGTTTTATTAATAAAATTCACAAGCAATTACCATGAACACTTGATCTGTAAATAGAAATCCAGCTGCAAAAACTAGTAGGAATTTTGCCAACTGTGTTTAGGATGCAAAGTGCTTAACATTTTCCCATGGTAGTCACACTTTTTCCCACACCCAACTTATCTAACTTTCTTGTAGCTCTCCAGTTTTGGGACATGCAAAAAGAGCACACATTTATAAGAAGCCAAAGGCAGGGAACAGAAGGTGGATTGTGTCTGGTTATTGAAGCTCTTCTGATTAATCAAGTGAGTACCCACAACTTTCATATCTGAGATCATGGAGTTCTTGATTCAGAACTAATAATAACAAGAGATCTCAGCTAAAACTCCTAGGTGGCTGCATTATAGGAAAATACCTTGAATCACTTAAAGTCTAAAGGAAGACCTAAAACTGGAGGTCACACCCAGTCTGTTATGCTTTTTTTATCTTATATGTTTTGTCTCTCATTCAACTTGACACTGATGTTCATCCATAGTCCTTTGAGGAGCCACCACACATTCTAAAACATGTAGTTGTCTAACAACTGTATCGGATAAGGTGAGGTGTATGAATATGTACTTTTCATATCTATCCAGATCCCTAGGATCCTTATCAGGGCTATAGATGACTAGACCCTAAGGAGGGGGATCCCAATCTTTGGACCATTGTTAGAACAATGAAATCTGGCTTAGAAGTATTAACTTACAAAGAACACTCCTGGGGATGACATCACATATGTTCTAAATGATATGCTAACATTCTGACAACTTGAGCCCCGTAACCCTCAGTGCTTTACTTACTTAAGGTAGTAGCCCTGTAACCCTGAATGCTTTACTTACTTAAGGGAGTTATATAACATTTTGCATATAATTCGCTCTGTTTACCACTGACTTTGATTCAGTACCCATTCATTTATACTACTTCTGCTATATGTACTGTTATCCATTTTACCATAACTGTGTTACTTCACAGCTGAACAGGTTCTATGAACAATGTTCATTCTATTAACATATAAATGGATAAATCAATACATTAGATGTATCAACCCAAAAACTGCAGAACAGAGTGTGTGCGCTGTTTCTTTAAGAAGTGTTTGAAGGACTGAACATGCATATAAATAGCAAGCGTGTACTAGCTTCAGTGCCATTTTATGTGTGCAGCCAGAGTGAGCATGTATGAATGTAATAGCTAATTTGTATATGTTTATCTAAGTTAAAGTCATTAAGCCTCAATCCAGATGTGTTTTTACATAATAAAGCTGTCTGAAAACTAAAAATAAGCTATCCTACACTTGTTTCCCACCTTTCTGAAGCTAGTAGAGTCCAGTTTTCAGAGTTTGCTGAATCCAGGGCTGTATTGTAGTTTCTGTGTTGACCCATACCTTACTTGGATAGAAGGAAGTTTCTCTTTTCATCAGTGAGAGTGGTGAGCTTTGAGCAGCCTATCTGTCCCTGGAGGAGTTGTTTTCAGCTCAGAATTTGTAGTTTATTGGCCATTTTGGGCTAATTTCTATCCCTTTCATCTTTCTGCTATAAAAACCCGCATTTGCGCAGTTTTGCACACCACGTAGCGCTGGTTAGCTGTGGTTAACTATCCTGGGCTCCACAAAGTCTGCTCTTCAGTTTTTCCCTTATAACTTGTCAGTGTTTCAGCCTAAAGTACTCAGACCCACACCTTTCAGCCCAACACTTGTTCTAAATCTACTGCAGCACTAAATAACCTCAGCACTCAACCCCCACATCTTCCAGAAGGAAATAGTCTGTATATGTCCCTACTTATTCAGGCATGTCCAAGAGACAGCTCCCGGTGTACTCTCCAGCCTACCTGATGAACATGGGCATCTTGAGGCTATGCTACAACTGCCTCATGTACAGAGACAACCCTCTCCTCCTACCACCAAACACTAACACTTGCGAGAGATGCACTTATACAGCCAGTCTAGAGGCAAAGCTCTCTCCAACCAAGACTGGAACAGACAGTCAAGAGGAGAAGGTAACAACTCGCAACACCCCACTTGCTACCCATAGATCAACTAAACCAACACCTCCAAAACCCATACATATAAACACCAAGACATATACAGAGGCTCTGATTAAAAATCTAAATCTGCCTAGGCAACAGAGACCTCCAAAGCAGACACACAAGCAACCTCCTCCCACAAACATACCCCAAGCAACACATAGCCCACAAACTCGTTGTGCCACACAACCACAGCCCATAAGGCAAAACAACATACCCAACACACTAGTGATAGGTGACTCTATAGTTAGGCACACCAATGTCCCACTCACCAGGCTGGACAAAGAGAAGGTTACTGTCCACTGCTTGTCAGGTGCCAGAATCCGTCACATAACACATACACTCAGGTCACTACAAGGCAAGTACAAATATGACTCTGTCATTGTCCATGTTGGTCTGAATGACCTGAGATGTACCTCCCTGGACTACATGAAAAGAGACATGGAAGAGCTTTCCGATCTTGTAGCCCAGGCAGGTATGACCCTAGCCCCGAGTAGCATCCTGCCTTTACCAAAAATGATACCACGGTACAAGGATAAGATGATCACCTTCAACAATTGGCTAAGCTTCTGGTGTCATTCAAAGGGGATCCAGTATCTGTCTGCCTGGGATGACATGCTTGACAGGCCGCGATACTTTGCCAGAGATGGCCTGCACCTGTCACCCCTGGGATTCAGGATATTGGCCAAGGCACTTGCTGCCCCTATAGTGCCTTTTTAGGAAAGGCTCAAAAAAACAAACCCTCCACCATAAGAACTACAGGTAACAAAAAACTGAGGGCAATGCTACTCATTGCTAGGAGTCTAAGCCTCACAATGCACTCACTCGAGGCACTCCTCAAAATGGAGAACATCGATATCTGTGCAGTGACTGAGACCTGGTTCAAGGCTCCCGAGAGCACCCCAGCACTATCAGGCTATAATTCATACCACACGTTTTGGCCACAAAACCCAGACTGAAACACGAAGGACGGAGGAGTGTCCATATTCATCAAGGACATCCACACCTCCTGGCTAGTTGCAAAACACAATGCCTCTAAAATCATCCAAGTGCAACTAACCCAGGGCAAAAATGCATTTCAAATTGTAGCTTGTTATAGATCCCCCACCATGACCCAGGACCCTCACTCCTCATTCCTGGGGACATTGGAAAAAATGAGGGTCCAACCAAATACCATAATAATGGGCAATTTCAACTACCCTAACATAAACTGGGAAAACTGCTCTTGTACTAATCCCCTTGCTCAATGATTCCAGGAATTTATAAACTCTAACACCCTGGATCAACTTGCCAACACCCCTACCAGGGGCAACAGTATTCTGGACTTGGTCGTTACCAACATGGGTGACTGGTGCTCAATGCCCGAGATCAACTCCTCGCTTGTTAGATCAGACCATAAACTAATCACCCTAGATATCCACATCCCGACCCCACCCCCACACAAGGAAACCATCGTAAAAAGTTTTTCCAAAGCGAACTTCACGCTACTCAAAACTGAGGTGACTAACTTCATGATGCCCCTGCAGATGGACAACACAGTCAATACAGCCACGACTGCTGAATCCTACACAAATGCAGTCTACAAGCACCTGCATGAGTGCATGGATCGTGCTATCCCCAACAAAATCAAGATGCTATCCTCAAAAAAAGGAAGCTGATCTGGTGGTCCCCTGTTATTAACAAACTCTACAACAGAAGGAAGAAACTGTTGCAAAAGAGAGTAAAAACCCAGGTATGGAGAAACTCACTGACAGGCCTCAGTAAGAAGCTAAGATCTCATAAAATCTTCCAAAGCTAATTTTGAAAGAAAAATTGCCACAGATTCCAAAGACAACCACAAGGCATTCTTTAGCTATGTCAAGAATCTCTATGGCAACACCCAGATCTGCACCAAGCTACAACAGAACGGCACAAAATATACAGAGCCAGCTGATATTGCCAACATATTGGCAGATAAGTACTGTGCAAACTTTACTTCCCCCTCACCCCCAAAGGGCCTATAACTATACTAGATGTATGTAGAGTCCTGGAAATCACAAACACACAGGTAAAAACAGCACTCTCTAAAGCCAAAAACACAGCATCCATGGAACCGGACAACATCCCAGGCTGCGTCTTACACGAACTCCAAAATGAACTAGCCCCCCCACCTAAAATCCATGTTCAATCACAACCTCACCACAGGCTATGTACCCACAGAATGGTGCACAGCAACTATTATCCCACTCCACAAAGGAGGAACCACCACAGACCCCGGGAAATATCGACCTATTAGCCTGACAAGACTGGTCTGCATGGCCACGGAGCATATCATCATGGAACTCATAAAAAAAGACATTGGTAACCTCAAAACTCTGGATGCTACCCAATTCGGATTTGTGAAAGGTAGGTCATGTCTCCTAAACCTGGTAGACTTCTTTGAAACAGTTACTAAGGCCATAGATGAGGGCAAGGTGGTCCACACAGCCTACCTTGCCTTTGACACTATCCCTTATTTAGGAATTATAGATAAACTCATCAACCTTAACATAAACCCTTACGTCACAAGATGGGTGGCCAGCTGGCTCATGGACAGAACCCACTCGGTAAGAGTTGCAGACTCCAGATCTGACTCCAAACCAGTGGCAAGTGCAGTGCCCCAGGGTTCAGTCTTGGGACCCCTCCTGTTCGGTATATACTTCTCTGAAGTGCAAGTTAACACCAGGGGTCTATGGCTAACCAAGTTCACAGATGACTGCAAACCAGGTGCCATTATCTATTCCCCTGCCGATGTAGACATCCTGCAAAAGAGCCTCACCGAGACAGACACCCTGGTGTCAAAATCATGGCCTCAAGCTAAATGCCAAAAAGTGCATTGTTATCTCCTTTGGTAAAAACACGGTACCCATAAATTACCAAATGGGGGAAGTCCACTTAACACAGAAAGTGCGATAAGAGACCTTGGGACCTAAGTGGATAGTAACCTCTCCTTTGATAACCACATTGTCACAGTGGTCAGAAAATCTTTCTACGTGGCCCACTTAATCACAAAAGGGTGCGCATCTAGAAATAAGGAAGTCATCGTTCCCCTCTACTCATCACTTCTCAGACTTCTCATTGAATACAATGCCCCATTTGGGATGTACCTCACAAGACAACTACAACAACTTGAGAGGCCCCAAAAGTACCTCATCAAGAGGATTGTTGGCCTCAAACAATTGCCCTATGCCGACCGGCTCAAGAGACTCAAACTCTACTTGGTCGCATACTGCTTACTCCAAGAAGACCTCTGTGTGGCATACAAAGCTATGTCAAACCTGGAATTGTTGGACATGTTCCACTTAAAGAAATGCCAATCTCCCCAAGCTACACACTCTAGGAACCTAAACTTCACCACAACAATAAATAGGACATGCTGGAGGAATATAGTCTTGTCCCAGAGACTTTCCATGCTCTGGAACAAAATTCCCACATCAAGCAGAGCTAATCATTAACACTCCTCAAGAAAAACCTTGAAAAGTGGATGGGTGATAGGAAATTCACCCCTGGGATTATGTCTGGGGCACTGCTCGATAGAGGGGCAGGAATTTAACAATGCATGGGTGTCGAAAGCCCAATACACTGTTGGCTAGGCTTGCTTTGACTCTCGGGCCGATAACCTAGTACCTACTTATGAAGCTATGAACAGAACTCACAAAGACTCATCCATTACATCCTGACTAGACAAGCAACAAAAACTAAGCTTTATTCTCACAGTAAAGTGCTTAGGATACATATTAAACATTTCTTGATTGAGTTACTGCCTCTGAGCCCCACAAAAACCTAAGTGAAAATGTTGACATTTGTCCAGAAGATGAGAATCTAAATTACTGAATAAAAAGTTTTACCTTTAATAGTATCTGAGTAATTTGTTCCTTTCTACATCATTAAATCTGATTTTATAGTTCCATCCAATGATGCAATCAGTCCAGCATCTACATGATCAAAAATGCTTCAGATTTGCTAAAGTGATGGATAGCTTTTTACTTTGTAATGTAAAGGAACAGCGTATTTCACGTGTTTGTTTGTCTATGTATGTATGTATGTATTTATTTTGCTCCACCAATTGTATCGTTGTACTTTTTTCACTTGATTGTGTACTTCTGACGTAGGTTCTTTGTAGCTCACATGTTAAAAACAAGTAGCAGAATCATAAGAAACAAATGACTATCAAAAGCCACAGAATTACACTTCACTGGGTTACATTTAATTCTATACAGATGAATTCCAGTTCTGATATACTACAATGTGAATGGGTCTCTTTGAAAAAAATAGTCCTTAAAAAAAAATAAAGAAAAAATATTCCTTAGCATAAACGTGACTTTTTGCAAACAGTGAGGCAGTAACAGGAGAACTTTATAAAATTAATATTGACTATTGTATTTGGTATTTTATATTTTTTTGGTCATTTCTTTATGAGAAGCAATCCCAAACACAGTAAGGCTTCCTCCTCATAATACCAGCAAGCATCAGTACATGAAGGAATCCAGTCAACTTATATATAATAAATTATATATATGGGTCTATGTCAGAACAATGAAAAATCAACACGTCGAACGCTCACATGAGCGAATAATCAGGAACTCGAAATCGCAATTGTGGGGGGCTGTGCCCCCTCCCGCTAAATATATATTCCTACTCTGAGACTGTACTACAGTGAGGAAAGGGCAAATATTCTGAGCTTCACTGGACTGCGATCCCAAAAAATCAACATCAAATTTCTGATTATTCACTCATGTGAGCGCTTGACATTTTGCTTTTTCATCGTTCTAAAGTAGACTCTATATATATATATAGGTTCATAGGTTAGTATTAGGCTAACTGCCCTTGTGAGCCATTTTAAGCCTAGCAGTTATCCCCTGTGAGATTCATACCCTGTACCTTGTATTTGTAAGGCAAACACCTTAACCATTAGGCCACCATTAGGCCACCCTCCCATATACACACACACACACACACACACACATATATTTATATATATATATATATATATATATATATATATATATATATATATATATATATATATATATATATATATATATATATATATATGTGTATATACATATATATATATATATATATATATATATATATATATACACACACACCAACTTCTAGACAGTCATATTGCAAAGTAAATGGAATGTTCTGAGAAATGGTAGTCTCAGACTTGATGTATGTCAGTCTGTATTTTCAGGTATTTGGTTTCAAAATGGCAGGACGTGGCAATGCAGGTTCCAAGATTTTAAATGGTTACCCGTTATCACAGCATGTGATAGAATTCAGTGGGTAACAGCAAGCTAAACAGTTTTATAGTCATCAAACACAGATGAATATATTAAGGTGGTGTGGTTGAAAGACTAAATGTTCTAGAAGAAAGATGTATATGATGTGGAAGCAGTAAAACATACATACTTCTTGACTTTTGAGAGACAAAATAAAAATAAATCTGTTAGTAGTTGTTAAATGATATATTAACATGATAAGAATAAAATATGGCAAGAACTGCAAATGGACTTTGAGCTACTAAAAGAACAGTTTGTTACAGTTTAAAACATTTTTTTTAATTAAAACTTTAGCGCTGTAGCTCTCCATGTAGGCAGAGTATAAACTGTAGCAACTGTTGGCCACATTTATAGCATGTAGTTTACTTCAGTTTAAAAATAATTTTTTTTAAAACTAAAACATTAGTGCTGAAGTGCTCCATGTTGGGAAGTATAAACTTTAGCAACTATCTGCTACATTTATAGCAGACAGTTAGCTACAGTTTAAAAGAAAAAATGTTTTTTTTATTTAATAAAATATGTAAAAAGGAGGATTAGGGGCAGAGCACAGAAGCAGGACCTGAATGGCTGGAGCTGGAAGGAGTGGTAAAGGATCATGTCATGCATCTGACCACCTGGTTGGTGTGCCAGTAGAAGGAGCACCCTTTTTTTGTTTTTTGTTGAGAACAACGGTGTGTAGAGTTAAGATCACATGTCTTATTACGATGCTTTTTTTTTGTTCTTCACTGGAAAAGCTGATGTGGTGGGGGGTTCTGGTTTATAGCACCAGCCTAGGCTACTAATCAAACCAGCTACACTTCTGTCTGTAATTATGGAACAGTAAGATTTCAAAGACGTTTGACCTTTTTAAGTGACTAGATCTTGGTTATACAGTAGGTTGCAGAAACATTTTAATAAGGCAACCACTAATGGAATCTGTTGCTGAGTAAAGTGGAAAAGTATGGAAGCACAATTAAAAAGTGAACTGACATACAAAGAAAGCATTGTGGTTAATTTTTCAAAAAGGTCAGAAAGTGCTGATAGCTGACCTTAAGCAGTTGGAAAGTAAAACTTAGAAAAAGTTAGAAATCTTGTTCAAAGGCTTGTCTGAAAAGATAGTGCAAATGTGCATAAGCAAACAGAAACCCTAAGTGAAAATCTGAGTGTACTAAAACATATTTGTGGCATGAAGGAAAATGTTGCCCAAATGGTATTTGAAATACAAGAGGTAAAAAAACCTCAACTCAGAACAAATTTGGCTATGTTACAGTTCACCACCATAACAGGAACAGGCAAGCAAAAACTGAGGGTAATGCTACTCAATGCTAGAAGTCTAAATCTCAAAATGCACTCACTCAAGTCACGCCTTAAAATGGAGAACATCGATATTTGTGCAGTGACTGAGACCGGGTACAAGGCTCCAGAGAGCACCCCTGCACTACCTGGCTATAACTCATATCACACTTTTCGGCCAAGTAACCTGGACCGAAACACCAAAGGTGGAGGTGGGTCCATATTCATTAAGGATATCCACACCTCCAGGCTAGTTTCTCAGCATAATGCATCCGAGGTTATCCAATTGCAACTAACTCTGGGCAAAACTGCAATCCAAATTGTAGCTTGCTACAGATCCACCACCATGCCCCAGGATTCCCACTCCTCTTTTCTTGATGTACTGAAAAATATTAGGGTTCAACCAAACACCCTAATAATGGGCGACTTCAACTACCCCACCATTAACTGGGAAAATTACTCATGTTCTAACTCCTTAGCTCAACACTTTTTGGAATTCATAAACTCCAATGCCCTGGATCAACTTATCCACACCCCCACCAGGGTCAACAATATCCTAGACCTAGTCATTACCAAAATGAGTGACCAGTATTCCACACCTGAAGTCAACTTCTCATTGGTCCGATCTGACCATAAGCTAATCACTCTTGATATCCACATCCTGCCCCCACCCCCATTAAGGAAACCATGGTAAAAGTTTTATCCAAAGCCAACTTCATGCTTCTTAAGACAGAAGTGGTGAACTTCATGACACCCATGCAGATGGACAATACAGTTACAACTGCTGAGTCCTACACAAATGCACTCTATAAGCACTTACACGAGTGCATGGATCGTGCTATCCCAAACAGAACCAAGACGCTATCCTCCAAAAAAAGGAAGCTAATCTGGTGGTCCCCTGCCATAAACAAACTGTACAACAGAAGGAAGAAACTGTTGCAAAAGAGAGTAAATCCCATGAGTGGAGGAGCTCCCTGGTCAGCCTCAGTAAGAAGCTGAGATCCCTTATAAGATCCTCCAAAGCTAGCTATGAAAAGAAAATCGCCACTAATTCTAAGGACAACCACAAAGCATTCTATAGCTATGTCAAGAATCTCGATGGCAACACCCAGATCTGCTCTGAGTTACAGCACAACAGCATGAAAATTAGAGAACCAACTGATATTGCCAACATCCTGGCAGATAGGTTCAGTGCTAACTTTACCCCCCTCACCCCCTAAAGGGCCCATATCTATACAGGAAGAATGCAGAGTCCCTGTAATCACAACTATGCAGGTAAAAGCTGCACTCTCTAAAGCCAAAAACATAGCATCCATGGGACCGGACAACATCCCAGCCTGCATTTTATATGAACTTCAAAACAAACTGGCTCCCCACCTAAGCACCATGTTCAATAATAGCCTCACATCAGGCTTTGTGCCCACTGAATGGTGCACAGCAACAGTTATCCCACTCCACAAAGGGGGAGCCACCACTGATCCCGGGAACTATTGCCCTATTAGCCTGATGAGCCTGGTCTGCATGGCCATGGAATGTATCATCATGAAACTCATAAACAAAGCCATTGGTAACCTCCAAACTCTGGATCCCACCCAGTTCGGGTTTTTGAAAAGCAGATCATGCCTCCTGAACCTGATCAACTTCTTTGAGGCAGTCACCAAAGCTGCAGATGAGGGTAAGGTGGTTCACACAGCCTATCTTGACCTCACCAAGGCTTTCAACACCATCCCCCATTCTGGAATTATAGCTAAACTCACTAAACTAGGTATAAATCCCTATGTCACAAGATGGGTTGCCAACTGGCTCACTGACAGAACCCACACTGTAAAAGTTGGAGACTCCAAATCTGACCTCAAACCAGCGACAAGTGGAGTACCACAGGGTTCAATCCTGGGACCTCTCCTTTATGGTATCTACTTCTCTGAAGTACAGGCTAACACAGAAGGCCTCTGGCTAATGAAGTTCGCAGATGACTGCAAACTAGGAGCCATAGTCAAGTCCCCAAATGATGTGGACATCCTACAGAAGGACCTCGCTGAGACAGATGCCTGGTGTCAGAGCCATGGCCTCAAGTTCAATGCCAAAAAGTGCAGTGTCATCCCATTTGGTAAAAACTCTGGACCTATGAACTACCACATAGGCAGCAATCTACTTAACACCGAATGTGTGATAAGAGACCTTAGGACCCAGGTGGACAGTAGTCTCTCCTTTGATAGTCACATCGCCACAGTAGTCAGGAAGTCCTTCTACATGGCACACCTCATCATAAAAGGGTTCTCATCCAGGAAAAAATATGTCATTGTTCCCCTCTACTCAACACTCATTAGATCCATTATAGAGTACAACGCCCCTTTTGGAATGTACCTCACAAGACATCTGCAGCAGCTGGAAAGGCCACAGAAGTACCTCACAAAGAGGATTACTGGCCTAAAACAAATGCCCTACACTGACCGTCTCAAAAAACTCCAGCTTTACTCCGTAGCATATCGCCTACTCTGAGGTGATCTCTGCCTAACATATAAAGCTATGTTAAACCCAGAGCTGTTGGACATGCTACACCTAAAGAAATCCCAATCTCTCCGAGTTACATGCTCTAGGGACCTAAACCTTGTCACCACAATAAACAGGACATACTGGAGGGATAGATTCCTGTCCCAGAGACTTCCCATACTCTGGATCAGGCTACCCATCCATGTCAAGCAAAGTTCTTTATTAGCACTCTTCAAGAAAAATCTTGATGAGTGGATGGGAAATAGGAAATCCACCCTGGGATCACTTCTGTGTCTCTGCTCGACAGTGGCACAGGAAAATAACTATCTTGGGTGGCGTAAGCCAGGGACCTTGTTGGCTAGGCTTACATAGGCACCTATGAACCTGTTGTAGAAAACATACAGCTTCAACATAAAAGTGCAGAAGGCAGAACCCATAAATGTACCTGGTATAAAATACATAAATATATGGTTATCCATGTTGGAAGACTGTGTCTTAAACCAATTATTGCCAAAGTAAAGTAATGTCTGGAGGAGAATTGAGGATAAGACAGACAAAGTTAATAGTTAGGAAAAGTTATGGCTCAAAAGAGGAATGAACAATGGTTAACAAGTGAAATCAGGCTTTGTGTAGAATCTGATACAAAGTCTTTCTTGGAAGTTTCTGGTGTGGATAGGAAAACCACAAGTAGATGACTTGAGTGAGAAGCAAGACGATTCAAAGTTAAAGAAATTCACGATGGTGATGAGGTTGTATGAGGAACATATGACTCAAATGTAAAGTTGCAAAAATGCATGGTGTGGAAATGAAGTCCACGGCAAAAGTAAATGAGTTCTATGAAAAAGAAATAACTCAATATAAAAACCATGTGGTAACCTGCAAGAAACAAACAGATGGCAAAAAAATTGGCGGAGAATATTGTTGCAAGGTTCAAAATGTTTATAAACATTACAGCTCAAAATAAAAGCAAATGGTTTTAATGAAGATGAAAGGAAGTAACACTATAAAGAGCAGTTTAAAATGGATTTCTTTTAAAGTTCTAGTCTGTTAAAAATGAGCTAAGGAGCAGGGCCAGTGGAAAATTATACCTGAATTTTTTTTCACAATTTCTATCTTGTTCTCCCCACACTATCCACAATTTATAAATTATTCATGATATTGTATTTTTGACTAAAATCAATGCAATTACTTTTTCATATTCAAATAAAAGATAGTAAAATTTTTTGCCAGTTATGAGTTTCATTTGTTTTCAGCAGCAATATTTGTTATTCATTCCATAGATATAATTCACTTTCATGACAAATACAGTAAAAAATATTTATTTATTTGCTATTTACAACAGCTGTAACACTTATAGCCATATATACAGTATATAAAATTATAGTGTTCCCCTTGTCAAACAGGAAATGACCATAATTTTGTAATATGATTCACACTCTTGCTTGTAACCATTTTCACCCTGTCTGTCTTTTGTATATTCATCAATAATTATTTTATCTTTACTATAACTGGTGTCTTCATACCTTTCTGATTTCTTGTGATTGCTTTTTAATTACTATCATTGCAAGTGTAAGCAGTATCTGGGAACACACATCTTTTTCGATCCCTGAGACCCAGTACAGTAATATTAGATCTTTTTTTAATCTTAGTGATAATGCCTGAAAGTTTTTCTAACATCTCTTGTAGAGCCATCTTAAGGGCTGCTAATTATGTGCATGACCAAATGATATGTCTCTAATTTCCCTCTATATCCATATTACATATACAACATCTATCATGTACATGCAGAAACATACTCTCCAGTCTACAAGGTGTGTAAAAAATATTTATGGAGACATTTCCATACAAAGATGATATATTTTCTTCACTTAGTATCATATTGAATGGTTTAACAAAGTTCTGTCCATTTTACTGGGTCATTTGCTTGCCTATTCTCTCCTTCCTTCTTAGTCTTAAAATATCTGACTGTCCATTGAAGGTCTCTGTTAGCTTTTATAAGTTTCACTTAATAGTCTTTTATTTCAAGTCATTGGGGTTATTGATACAATCAATATAGTAATCAGCCCAGGTCAGTATTACTCCACCACTATTTTTTTATTTGTCTTATTTATATTCTTGTGTTATTCCCCAAAATAATGAGCCTCTCCCTGTTTGTTAACCCAAATTCCTCATTGTCTTCATACTACATCATAATATCTCCTTATCTAAACTGTCCCCAAAATCTATTTTCCTTTCTCATTGTTTGGTATCTTTTCCTGCAGTTTCAATCCCCCTGTTCCCCTGCTATCGTTTCTTGGTTTATTGGAAGTAATTATTTTTGTACACTTTTGTCACTTGAATATTTTTCTCAGGTGACTTTATTAATCTGTATGTAAAGTATCCTTCATCTCTTCTTCTATTTATCTTGTTAGCCTGGCCCAGAAGTTTTTTCTCATAGTATTCCTCATTGCGTTAAAGCCATCTGTTTCCAGTTTGTGTTGTAAGCCTCATTATGCATCACATATACCAGTCTTACTTTAGTTGCCATATAAAAGGTCTCAAGGTCTGAAACTCCTAATCCTCATTGATACTCCACTAGAACTGACTTATTCTATCACACTCTAAAGCTTTTGCCTTCCCATATAGATTCTCTAATTTCCTTATTCAGCTGCTCTCATAATGTACTGTCCAGATGATCAAAATATGCTTCCCCTACACAGAGAATTACTGGTCCAGGAGCATTTTTATTAACTAAATCTTGCAGTCTATATCTACAAACATAATTTTCATTATCCAATCTTACACATTATCTTTACCTTTGTGTCTATCCACATTTAACCTGTTGCTTGTGAGCATCCCATGTTAACCATATCCTTAGATATTTTGTTTTTTAATGTCTCAACAAAGAGGGGTACATTTGCAAAAGGTTATGAGTTGATAAATACTTAAGAACTCTAGACTTAGATTTGGCCTCATTTATGTAGTGTAATGCAATTTCCCAATGTTCATATCTACAAGAGGTATGAAAAATTTCTGGAATGTCATTTTGTGGGTCGGTTATATATAAAATTACATTGTCCACAAATAGAACAATCTTATCCTGTGTTCTATATCAGTTGTAACCATACCTCACAACCTGGAAACATCAAAAATCTGGACAAGGCTCAAGAAAAATAGGAACAAATCTGTATGCTGATTAACATAAATATGCATACATAGTTAAGTAACCCAACCCACTCCAATGGAATTGTGGGATACCAACTTTCAAATGCAAACTGAAGAACAGACAACCAAAATGTGGCACCAGAGTCCCCCCCACAGACATTCCAATGTCCCATTACCTGGCTATTTTTCCCCATTTAAAATAAACACTAATGTGCATACTGATTTACTTCTACAATGATTATTTGGATTGTATTTTTTACAATTTATAGCACAATGCAGTGCACAAACACTAATAGACATCTGCTAAACAAAGCAATACTGTCTCACAATGAAAATAGACTTAGCATTAAAACTTCTCTGCCCTTGAAACTCACATTCATTGAAACAGCATTGAAACCCACAACACATTCAAAGAAAATGCATCTGGCCAGTTGTGGATAAAGATTACCTTTGGGCTGTTTTCAAATCATAGGCCCCTTGCACACAAAACAAAAAACATACATGTGTTCTTTGATACACCTTCCTGACTTTATTAAATTATATTCCTTGTATAATACAGCACACTTGTTAGACTTAGAGCACATTTTAAATTTATTGTTTGAACATTTCTCCAGTAGGCAATGAACAAAATGTATGATCCAATAATGACAAAACTGCCCAGTTCAGAATATTTCCACCATAAAAATCTACTGCCACACACGTCTTCTTCTTCTTTTGACATAGCCCAGTTAGGGGTCACCACAGCAGATCACCTGTCTGCTCATGATTGGCAGTGGAGTTTTACAGTGTCGAATTGCCATCCTACCACAGAAGGTACACACATGTGCACACTCATGCCTAGCCCAATTTAGAGTGTCCAATCCACCTACAGCATGTCTTGGGATGTGAGAGGAAACCCACGAGACCACAAGGAGGACATGCAGCAGACTCTGCACAGAAGGCACCCCAGCCAAGGATCGAACCGGAGAACCTCTTGCTGTGAGGTGGCAATGCTAACCAATGCACCACCGCAGCCACCCCTACTACCACACACACAATATATATATGTATATATATATATATATATATATAGAGAGAGAGAGAGAGACACCCCATAAAACCTACTTATTTCAAGAAGCCGTAATTACCATAAAATATGAATAGATAGATCAATACATTGATAGACAGATAGAGAGATAGAAAGAATACAGTATAATTCCTGACATCAGTAGTTTCTAGTTAATAAGAAAATGGTGCTATAATCTATTAAACTTTTCAAAGAAAAACTGAATCAAATGTAATAAGACTAAAATGTTGTCATCTATAAAGTAACAGAGAAATCATGTAATTTAATTTGCAAAACTCAGATTACCTGATTAGTAAATTAACATCTGAATCCCACACTGTAAAATATATCTGATCTAAGTTACCAGCCAGAGATAAAGGACAACTTGAGTGTTCATTTTGCATTTCTCTCTTCCACAGCTTGAATGAAATTCTGACTTTGAAAGCTCATACTATACCCAAAAATAACAAAATAAAATAATATACTAATATTAATTGCAAATGAGGCTCCTGGCTTAAAAACTAAATATTTCGTACTTTGATAATATCATGCCTTCAAATATTCTAGAAACACTAACAAAAAATCCATTACACAAACACAATCACATGACTTAATTGGTAAACAAAAAATGAGCTTATATTAAAAATGAAAGGCACCCAATTAAATTCATTATTAAGTCTATAAGTGTTCATTGTATTATATCTGGGAATCAATTCAGATTCTTTTTAAGTAACACTTTTTCAAAACTGTAGATACCAAAGAAAGGACTGTACACTATCCCTATGTACCTGCTCAAGAACATATATACACTCTTAGCACAGTTATAACTCTTATCTTACCATGATTTTATGAAATATAAGGGAAGCCATAGCATTTTCCATTTTCTTACTTTTAACAAAATGAATGTACTAACGAATACATTTTAAATTGCCTTTTAGTTTGTGCTATATAAGATGATGCACACAAACAAGAGATTAAACTACTCCAGTAGTATAGCAAGTTCAGAGGCTATTGTATAAAATGTCTTAGTGTTAATAAAATTAATTTTGCTTGTTATAAATTTACATATATTGCATGAGCCACAAGGTTATGTTATTGTTAAGATCATATAACTCCAGAAACTACTCTGACATTAAATGGAATCAGAACAATGTTATCTTCTTTGCTAAATGAATACTGACTGTAACTTTCAATGCAAAACTTGAAGAGTGTAATGGCAGGGAATTGTCAGTTCTTTACAAGTTTCAAGCTCACACACTCACACACAGTTTTCCTCTCTCTTTCTCTTTCTCAGTCTCTCTCTCATTCTCTCTCTCTCTCATTCTCTCCTTTTCTCTGACACACATACACCTTACACACACACACACACACACACACACACACACACACACACACACACACACACACACACACACACACACACACACACACACATTCCTCTGCCATTCAGAATGACGACTCTCATGCTTGCATAACAAATACCTTCCTCTGCTATCCAGAAAGTTAGCGCAGCAGCAGCTATTATAATAAATCCTTTCTCTGCTTCCATTCCCTCATGGCAGCCATCATAAAAAATCCTTCCTCTGCCATTCAGCATACCTCTCCTGCTTCCCTCATGGCTTGGCTGGAGCAGCCAGAAATGCACGCATGAGCCCTTGAGCTCAATTCCAACAGGCTGGTAGGCCTTTTCACGGAGCAGATGTCATTGTGCACGTGATGACATCAGCTCAAAAAGCCAAAAAAATTAAAATAAAAAAGCTGGGAAATTAAGGGGTGCCACTTGGGCATCGTAGCACCCCATTATTTGGACCCCAAAACTCAGTAAAAAGCAAGTAATTCGGTATGGTTGGGCAGTATGGCTGTAACCACTTATTGTAGATTACAGTATTTTCATTGCTAAAGGGTCAATATATAAAGCAAACAAAACTGGGTAAAGAGAGAGCACCCCTGTCTTTTACCTCTGGTCAACTCTAGTCTTATTGACTCCCTGCCCACTATCTTTATATATGCTTCTGCCCCACCAAATACATTTTTTTTCATAAATAAGCTCCATAACTCATTTAGGAAGCCAAAGGTTTATAATACTTTCATCCTAAATCTTCAGCTGACCATATCAGCAGCTAATCCAACTAACATTAAACTTTCTCCATTTTCCTCTGCCATCATTGTATCACGATTGTGTTATTTAAATAATCAAATGTTTTTCTTCCCAACACAAACCCACATTGCTCCAAACCTATTAATTCTAACAAAATCGTTGATATTCATCTTGCAAGAGTAGTCATAAAAGTTTTAGAATATTGTTTCAGTATTCATAATGTTCTATATTGGCCCGAGTCAGCTGGGTCTTTTTCCCCTTCTGTATCACTGCTATCACTGCCTTCTTTCCAGATTTTAGAATATTGCCTACCTCTAATATCCTTGACCAACTTGTGCCGTATGTCTATCAGCTTATCATTTTCTGTCTAAACCCTGTGTCTTCCCAGTTGTCTGTTCATTCAAAGTCTCAGTAATTGCCTCTCTTGGTATTTCCTGAAGAAATTCTTCTTCTAGTCATTCATTTATTTGGGATATGTTCAGTCTAGCTAGAAATTTGTCCTTCTCATCTTCCATCTTTAAAGCCTTTGTGTCTCCCTTATATAACTCTTCATAATAAGATACAGACATTTTAATATCCTTTCTGTATCAGTTTCTGATCAGCCAGTTTTCGCATTTCTTAACTTCATTATATATCTTTCTATCTTTTGCTGCCTTAATTACTGGGCTTACAGTTTCATACTCCTTAGATTGTTACCATAAAATGTTTCGGCTAGGGCTGTCTTTCAGTATTCATGAAGAGCATCTAAATGTTCCTTTACCTTCTCCCTCACCCTATTAAGTAGCTATTTTCCTGATCTGATATGTTAGCTAATTTACACTGGTATACTTTACTCTTTTCTAACCATAAAATATATTTTTTATTGCACCTTTCCAGAGCTTTCTGGTCTGATTCTGCACTAGACATTGCAACATTGCTTTCAGATTCTCCCTCTCCTTCAACATATCTCTTATGTTTCATGTAATTGCAGTATCTAGTTTCTCCCAGCTAATCTTTAAACTGTGCCTTCATTATTAAATGTATAGAAAGCATTCACTGCCTAAGCATGTACTCGCTGCCTAGTCTACTAATCTTTAGGATTACTAAGACTTGATCAGATAACAAATTGTGTGATACATTCAGGTCAGTAAAGCCAATCACACAGCTGAAAACTGTTTGGCTAGGTTTTTATTGTATTTTTTACTAATTGGCTTGTCTGTGTGACCTTTTTACTTTTTGATTTGGATGTTAGTTGGAATATTTTGCATCCACCTTAATTGTTATGGACATCAGCTGGGTATAAAGACCCTGTGTTTCTAAAGTATAGCCAAACCGTCCACTTATGCTGTGCTGACAAGGTCATAAGAAGGCTAAAATATTCATGTCAACAGTTAAAAGAGTTTGGCTTTATTGGCCTAAATTTATGCATAAAGACTTAAAAAGAAAAAAAAAAGAAAAAATCATGGATATTCAGAAGCCATATCCTTAAAGGGGCATTTGCATATATCCCATGGGTCTCTATTACAGGAGGATTAACATATCACACAGTGAAAACTCTAACCTGGCTAGGTATTGCTGGGATATACTTATTCTGATGTCTCATTGCCATAGAATGATCATTATAGACAAAGACCATATTATTTCCACCATATTATTTCCAGTCTTTAGTAATGTTCCTTTTTTTCCATAGCAAAGATAAAATTTTATCTTTTTGCTAATAGGATTGACATTTTAAAATAATGAATCTGGACTTTTTTCAGCAGCCTATGAGCCCTCTCAATCGTCATGTCCTGTGCTGGAGTGTGTGTCTGTCTGTTTATTTATACAATTGTGAATGAAGGCCCTATGGTCATTTGTTTTCAGACGCTCTATGAATCTAGGATTTTCCCTTCTGGCTTGATCTTCTAATTCCACCAATTTAATTTTTAATTCTTCCTAAATTTATTTCCTGCTCTACCGACTTTTCTTTCACTTTCCCCTCTGATTTCCTAAGTAAAGAAATTGTTGTCCAAGTGTTAAGTCAAGGTTTCTTTGATTTCTTCAATTTTCTTACTATTTGCTTTAATATATATTATGATAAAGTGCTGTTTATTAAAAAAAAAAAAACTTCTGTATACATCTTGTTAATATTCTCCTCCAATGACATCCCATCTGTTCCTTCTGAAATTATTCTCCAGTCTCATTACTGGGTCTGTGACTCCACAATGTTCCAGTAGAAAATCAAGACGATGCTATTTACCAGGCTTTTTCACTGTTGTTTGGTTCTTAAACTAGAGTGCTTTTTTTACATCTTAACAGCCCACTGGAAATTTACATAGCCAATTCAAAAGTCAACAACAATTTAACAAAATATTGTAGTATATGCTAAGGAAAAGCATGATGAATTAAGTTTCGTGTTATTATTCTGTGTCTGTTTTCATCATTTGGGCTATGTTTTAAATCCTGAGTTAGATAGAAATCCTTTCACTGACAAAAAAAAAAAAAAATTGAACAATAAATGTGAGAAAAGATGGAAATGTCCCCTGTTCAGAGTAGGCAGTAAGTACGATGTTTTGTTCTGCATGGTTGCTTTTCATTGTTATTAATTATTTTTCCTAAATGTTACTTAAAGTAAATGAGAGGCTATAATTACTTTGTTGATTAAAATGCTGAGTATGCTGCCAGTTTAAGGCACCCAACTGTACACTTATGAACTATAGACATGTCAACACTTAATAGCCAGCATTTCCAGAAGGCAGTTTGGAATTAAATAGTACTTCTAAATTATTGTGGAAGGGGAGAGCAGCAGTTCACTAACTGATATGCAAATTCATTTTTCAGCAAAAAAGAACAAGTATTTAGGTTTCCACTATAATCCATTCAAGATGAAGTGCATAATAATGTCTAATATGTACATGTTGCACTACTTCTGATCTTCAGGGCCTCAAGAAGGTACTGAGCAAAACCTAATCTGCCCTACATTTTAGGAAAATTCAGAATGAAATCACCTACAAATGGCAGAGCATGTGATTAATACAACATGCAGCATATGATATAACAAACTATTTTAGAGGTTAGTGGGGGTGAGTAATATTTCCACACTTTATAATTTTCCATAGTTTTCTAGTGGCCCTGCTGAGGAGTAAGTCTTTTAAGAACCCTATATGTTGGCTGGTTCAGATAATATAGCAACATAAAGCAATGCAAACTGAAATAAAGAATGCATTAAAACAAGGGCAAGAAGAAAGTGCAATGCCAGAAACATGCTGTAAAACTAAAATCATTCCCTTAGAGTGTGCAAAAATGGAACTGCAGATAACAAAACAATGGTAAGAGAGTTTAGAGTGTGCAAGGAAAGAAAGTGAAAATAATTAAATCAAGCAATAGATTCTAAGAGGTAGTCGCAAAAGTGATCCATGCTGGTCTATAAAAGAGAAAGAGAGAGAGAACCGTGAGTACAGGTATAAAGCAAACAAATACTGAAACACATTCTACTAAAATGCCCAGTTGTGATAAACAAGGAAAGGTCTTTGCAAAGACTATAACAGAAGGAAACTGTTTATAGTTTGACCTAAACCTCAGATGAGCAGAGCTTGTAATAGGTATTTGACACGTCACTACATTTTGAAAGTTTTTGTGGTCTATAATAAAGCAATTCCACAATCTATGAAAGTTTGTCACATTTCAAAGTGCAGGAAGTGCTGCATTGAATAGTCACTATATGGAAATCAGAACCATGTAGCTATGGTGCTGAAATCCTCTAGAAGTCTGCAGCCTGATCTTGTCCTGATTACACTCCCAAATCAATTGTTTGGCTATGCTAGGAAGCAGTAGGCCAGTGGTGTCGTCCATCCTCCCAATTTTAACTTAAGGGGTGTTATATGACATAGTGGAGTTGAAAAACCTGTTATGCATCAGAATGGCCCACAGGCAGCCTGCACAAAGTTGTCAGATGGTCTGTAGGGGGAGCCTTACTAATACTTCTCCTATAAAAAAGGAAATAGAAGCTAGAATCAACAAGCTATTTACCTTTAATCATAGAGGGATTGTAGGGGGATCTAGGCAGTGGCCTTTTCTACAAGATTTACACAGTTGGGAGCCTGATACTCAGGAAAAGATCTGTCCAAGATAGTCATATAGATGGCAGTCTGATACCCAGGCAAGGACCTATCCAAGACCAGAGAGGGCAGTCATCCAGCCATAAGATAACTGCTAGCATAGCTAGCAACACAGGCATGGAAGACCTGTATAGTCAGTGTAAAGGAGACTGAACCTAGTATGAGGTATTGTTCTTTGGTAAACCATTTAAGTTCTCTTAAGGCCTGTGGCTTACTTATTTGAAAGCACATCAAAGGGTTATGAAGCATTTATATGGATGTGACAAGTTTTCTTCAGTAAAAGCACACATTTCCCTCTACATGCCATCTTTGTATTTTCACTGAATGTCAAAGATTTGTGTTATGTGTGGTTTATGCAGTAAAATGAAAGTAATGTGATTTCACGTTATTTGAGTGAAATTCTGTAATCTGTGGCTTAAAGGAGCGTCGAGACACTAAATTTGTTTGAAATGTTGTCTGCTGACAGTTGTTAATAATATATTTTTAAAATTGTCTGTGGTACTGTTCTTTTTGCAATCATGTAAGCCTATCCTTCAGCTCTCATAAGTAGTGCTATGTTTTGTGTGAAGTAATTACAACAGCCACCTTATCTGCTCAAATTTGGACAGAAGTGTAAATTGAAGGGACTGGCTGTGACACCTAGGTCATCATGGACTATGGTGTATTAGACAGAGAGACTTTAGAAGGGCTACTATAGATCATTTTGATACTTCTGTATGTGTGGATAAGAACAAAAGCCTGGCGATGAAAATATGTTCCTCTTACTGCAATGCTGAGAGTATGATTTATTAGAGAGAGAGAATGACATTAAAGGAAGGTAGGAAGAGTATGAATATGGGAGGGAATAAGTGGATATTGATATTTTATGCCCCATAATTACAGAAAGTAAAAGGAAAAATATCTAAATAAAATAAATCTTGTTAGAAGGATTGTTGAATATACTTTCCATAACTCCTTTTAGCATTAACAGCCTACTTCTTTTTACACATAAGAATTAAGTCTTAGCTTACACACAGCATGCACACACTATAATATCTTGCCCAGGTTTAATCCCTTCTGTCATCAAGTATCAGATAAGAATTGTAGCACATGTATGTCTGTAGTTTTAATCGTCTGATTCCATTTATGTAGTACTGTTATATAATCCGACCTTGTAATGTTAGTGCAAAAAAAATATTCAGAAAATGCTACCAGAATAATTCTGCCCACAGCTAATCAATATATTGATAATAGTGAGATAATTGCTATTTTCAAATGCATTCAGGTCTCAGGATTTAGGATACTTACTGAGGTCTAAACTATTAACCAAAAAGACTGGCAATACTTATGGAGGTGTAAACTGTTAACCAAAAAGACTGTCATGAGAATTTGAACCCTGATAAGTTAGAATTTTATATTAAGAGCAACAGTTTTACATAAGTCATTTTAAGGTATAATTTTGAGACAGCAGATTTATTTTTTCATATCAATTCAAGAACCCTCCTTAAGATAGTTTGAATCCCCCCACCCAGTTTAGCTCAAACAGCTCCAGAAATATTCTTCTACAGAAGAACAGAATAATGAATGTGATAACTATCCCCTTAGGGAAATAAACAACTTTTGGGATACGTGGGCTACATGAAACAAAATTTTAACTTTTTATAACAATCATTGTTGTCTTGCATAGAGTTGGTGAAAGTAAAAAGCTGAAACTCTGTTGTGTTTTACGCTAATAATGCTTTTTTATGTGTATTTATACCATTTTGCATATATTTTGAAAACAACACAGCATCCATAAATAGCATTTTGATTTTGAATGCTAGCTTTAGATTTATTCTTATTATTCTTATGAAGTTTCATAAAAATCAAAAATGATCTGTCCATTATTCATCTCATAGACAAATCAGTTTAAAATGTAGTTAACTTTTTGCTTTGAATGACAGAAATAACATTTGTATTTTGTAGTTTTCAATATCAAAATAAATAAAAATGCAATAATTATATGCTACTTTGCAAAATTATTTAAAAAAACTAAGTCATTGTGTAAGCAGTACACCATTATAAATTTTCAAGTAAATGGGTCCAGAGAAATTATGTTAAGGGGACAATTATAATTCCCTTTAGCCCTTAATTACTGTTTGCCCTTTCTAAATAAAATGCGTTATTATTATCTCACTCCAAGGCTTTTCAGATGCACAGCGCTCCAAGAGGAGTAATTACAATGCATTCAGGTGACCCGTATGCAAATTTTGTCTAAATCTGGAGTATGATAGCTAGCATCTCACCCGTGGCCTGCATATTAAAAAAATGAAATATTTGTTCCTAAGAAAGTAAGCAAAATGAATTTATGTAGTTGCTTTTCTTCTTAGAGAACCTGCTCTAATAAAAGATAATTGTGAAGGTTTCTTTGCTTTTAGAAATATTAAATAAATTTATCTTCAGTAATAAATATCTCCACAACGTATCAAATTAACACATTTTTCTGAGGACAGCTGAAGTACATTAAGGAGAAATTATGTTTGTCTGCTTGCCTGGTTGTTTGCTGGGGAAGTCCAGTAGGGAATAAACAAGTTACAGTGGAGGCCTAGAGAGAAATACTCCAAGACTTGTAAAATTAATAAACAGCAATAGCCATGCAAACAATCCAGATTTGGATAATCAAATACAAAAAGCTGACTGAGTAGTACAGAAATGGTAAAAAATATTCTGAAGTCACACAGCAGTGTGGTAAATAATGTAGTAAATTCAGCAGTATATATGATTAATTATTTTGTAAAATGATTATTACTTTAAAAGAACAGGTCAGATTATGAATAGGTACATAAATGTGTCTATTACAGTTTAAAAGAACGGAAAGACGCACCACACATATAAATGTAACAGACAATTAAGTTGATCAAAAGAAAAAGTAAAATGTAGTGGAAAGGAAAGAAAGTGGGGTAGAAGGAACACAGAGTGAGTTATTTTGATAAAGGATACTCAAAAGACAAGACTACAAAGGAGGAAATTACTGCAAAACCTTTTAATCTCTGGACTTCTGCTGATTCATCACACTCAAGGACTTCATTGGCTTCCTAAAGTCCAGGTCTACAGTGTTCTAGACACTTCCACATAATGGCTATCTGAGAGTGGATTCCAGTGAGGGATTACAGTGCTTGATTTTGATTGGCCAGTTTCTTTGAGGTTATTGGCTGCATTTTAATTGGGTGACTTCTACAGGGGCAAACCCTTACAGACTTTAAATACCAAGAGGCTTGCCCAGTTCAGAGTGGGAGCCAGTCTTTGTCCTAGTAGATATCAAACAAAAAGAGTCTAGTCTACTGCAGGTAAGGAAACATCTCATCTTTGTTCACTGTGATATAACTTTTAGTGCCTTCTTTTTCGCAACCTTGTTGTTCTAGAGTGACTGATTTTTATGCTGCTCACATAGGGAAATCATTGTCTCCTTTGTAGCTTATTAACTTACTAACTGCACTCTGACACATTGCTAAAATTAACACTTTTGTTCTGCTGTTGTGTTGTTGAGTTTAAATAACATTGTTCTTTTATACTTTATTTATTTATTTATTTATTTATTTATTTATTTATTTATTTGACATTTGTTAACATGTTATGTCCAAATGAGCTGCAGCCCATTTGTAGAAGAGGTCCAGGGAGAAAATCTCCACACAAAAAAGTACAATAACAAGTACAAGACAAAAAGAAAGTGTTACATTCTGTAGAGTAAAGTTTCAGATATTAGTGTAGACTTGGGTACAGATGTAAATATTGCTAACAATAAGGTTATAACAACAAAAAGCAAAAATACAGCCAATACTTAAGTTCTAAGATTATAGAAAAGCTACAATACCTGAGTTCTTAGTTCCATATGCAGTGAGGTAATAGAAGCAGAGCCTAAAGAGTTAGGCGAGTAAGCAGTGAAGTAAGATATATGGGAGGTCAGTTGAGAGGGGTAGACAATAGTATAGTACAGCTAGGAAAAAAGATTCAGGAGTAGTAGAAAGGAAGTCAGAAAGGAGCATCTCAAAATAAAATACTAATAAGCATTAAGGGGGAAGGGGGAAAAGGGGTGGGGTTGGAAGTTTGGACGTTTTATGAGAAATAAAGTAAGGACCAGAGAGTCAGTGTTAGGTGGGATTTTGACATTAGCAGATCCAAAAGTTTAGTAGTGTTTCTTTTAAGACCTTTTTGAAGTTATTAGTGTTTGTTATGGCTCTGATAGACAGGGGCAGTTTTTTCCAGGCTAGGGCAATTGTGTAGCTGTATAGTTGTTGGCCGATAGTTTTTTTGGTTTGTAGATATCCGGGAGGTACTGGTCAAAGCTCCTGAGACTGTGAGAGGGGTTGTATAATGTAATGAAGGATGAGACATCTGGGCAGGAGATGGGTTTATTGGGGACAGAGTGCATGATAAGAAGTTGAGAAGATAGGAGGTGGTAGGGGAGTACAAGCCAGGAAAGAGATTTGAGGCAGAGGCAGTGGTAAGAACGGTAAGGCTGGATTATAGTGAATCTAGCAAATTTATTGTAAGTGAGTTCAAGCTTAGACTTTAGCTTAGGCTTTAGAGTAGAGTACAGGTTGGTTAGGATAGGTGAAGCATAGAGTAGACTGGGTAGAAGGTAGGCATGGACAAGGGAAAGTCTAGAGTCCTGCGTGAGGGACTTTTTGTTATGGTAGGGCAGGCTCACTTTCTCGTGGGTCTTTTTTATGCAGGGCATGAAGACCAAATTTTAGTTGATCGTTAATGATAGCTCCTAGGAGCTTAGTACTTTAACAGTGTTGTCAAGTGAAGTTATGGTAAAAGGAGATTTATGCTGTGAAAGTGATTTTGCTGCAACCAGGATAAGTTTAGTTTTTGTGGGTCAAGGATTAGTTGGTTGTCAGTTAACCAGGTTTTGACAGAGGTGAAAGAGTTCTGTGTTAACGTGTAAAGGTGAGGGACATTGTCAAATGTAGAGATGATGGTTGAATCATCAGCATATTGGATGAGAGAGGAGTGAGAGTAGGAAGTGTGCAAGTCATTGGTGAATACATTAAATAGTAGTGGTCCAAGAATGGAGCCCTGGAGTACTCCTGTAAAGACAGGGAGGAAAGAGAAGGAAGCAGAGTGCCATCTAATGGACTGCTGTCTATTAAGGAGTAAGTTATGAACCATTTTAGAGAAGCATAGGGGGAACTGAGATCAGACAGTTTGGTAAGAAGTTTCTGGTGAGAGACAGTATCAAAGGCTTTTGAGAGGTCAAGAAATAAATAGCAGGCATGTTTATTTGTGTCTCTGCCTTGACAGATAGTTTGTGAGAAGGAGATTAGAGTGGTAGTTGTGCTGTGGTTAGAGCCGAAGCCATGTTGGGTAGGAGTGAGGAGATTTTCCTGAAGAAGATAATTGAGTAGCTGTTTATGTATACATTTTTTCAAGACATTTGGAGAGAGGGGATATAATGGCTATAGGTCTGTAGTTAGAGAGGTCAGTGGAGTGTTCTCCTTTGTGAATAGGTATAGTAAACAATTTTTTCATATAGAAGGGATGGTAGATTCCTGAATAGATTGGACAGAAACAGGGAAGGCTATTGAGTTGGCAGCCAGTTTGAGGAACAGGGGTGGTTGATTGTCGGCAGAGGGAGAGCACTGGGTAGTGATCTTATGTAAGCAGTGGGAAATGGTTTCAGCAAGAAGATATTTTTGTGATCAGGATGAGGTGGGAAAAAAGAGGTTATGGGTGTGCCCACATGGAGTTAGTTTGCTAATGGAATTG
Source organism: Protopterus annectens (assembly GCF_019279795.1). Lineage (NCBI taxonomy): Eukaryota > Metazoa > Chordata > Ceratodontiformes > Protopteridae > Protopterus > Protopterus annectens. Next base: position 315,563,271 of record NC_056751.1, read on the forward strand.
ATGAAGTAAGAGTTAAGAATGGTGGCTGTTTCATTTGGAGAACTGAGGCAAAGGTTTGGTGTTATGGGGTTACCAGGATGTAGACTCTTATTTATAGTGTTCCAGAACATTTTTGGATTGTTGTGGGGATTGGTTTGTGGCTTTAGATAGAAGTTTTTCTTGTAGATATATATATATATATATATATATATATATATATATATATATATATATATATAATATATACATATACACTTTTTTGTGAGATTACATAATTTCATATAGTTTTGTAGAAGAGGTTGGGAGTTGGATCTTAGCCAGTTTTTCCAATCATTGTCTCTTTTGTGCATTAAGGATTGAATAGTTTGACAGAGCCATGGAACAGAGTTTTTATTCAGATTTTCCTAAAGTAACGATTTCTAAATGCTAATGAAGTCCCCTGAATTTTATGATCTGGCTGTTTCTAATTCTGTAATCTTTTCCTTTAATTTCATATTTTATTTTGTGCTGACTAGGTCTACTAGCAAAGTATATTTCTTAGTTTGCATATTGCATCTTTGTGCGTTACTGCATTGTACAATATGAACTTTTCTTTCTGTTTTACCTTACGACTGTATGCATTGTGTGTGGTCCCATCATGGTTATCTGTAAACAAATAACTGAAATGCTACTGTGTAGGCTTTTGGTCATTGTTCCTTCTGTTTGTAATCCATGATGACTGATTCCTAGTCTGACAACCACTCATCCTATACAATGCCCACCTCCACACTCCAGACTCACTATACAATAAAATAGTGACTTTCTCACATTCCAGAATTTTCAGACTTACACTATTACAAAACTATTACTTAAACTAAAGCCAAGAACTTCAGCTACAAATACGCTGCTAGCTGAATATTTAAAACTAGTGGCAGATACTCGGGCCTTCTACATCTTCGTACTAATTAATTGTTATTTAATCAAAACCTATAACTCTGACATCTCGAAAACATCTTATATTATACCATTGCATAAAGTTGGTAACTCAACTGATTTTTCAAATTACAGACCCATTGCCATCCCAGCACTTCTATCAAAAATCTTGGAAAAAAATGTACCTATATCCAGCTCACTTACCACCTTACTAACTACAAACATCTGTTCATTCAGAATTCAACACACCTTTCATTCTAGTCGCAGCAGTCCCTACTAAGCTTCACCAACAACATTCATTAAAACAGAAATAAAGGTAACAGTTTCACCTCTATTCATTTATCTTTCTAAAGTGTTAGACAGAGTCTCACATCAAAAAACTCTTCATAGAACTCTCATCCATCATCTGGGAAATAGACTAGAGATAACCCAACAGTAAAAAAACAGGGTAACTAGATTACAATCCCCTGAATTATTAACAGACATATTCAAACTGTGCTTATACCTACACTAATGAATATCATATATGTCAAGTTCCATCTACAAATTACATAAACACAAGAAAGCAGCTAACAACGGTGTCTTCCACTGCTTAGGTTGTCTGCTCCTGTCTCTTGCGCTGTACTATGTAACTGAAGAGTTTGTGAAATGCTGAGACCTGAAGTGACACCTCTATGTAACTAAGCTAACTGATACAGGTAGATACTATCAATTTTAGACTGTCCCACTACATACCTAAGTGTCCCCAGGTTGGAAAGTACATTTAGTGTGTCTGTTTAAAGCTGTATAGGGCTAGTCATGTTATAGCCCCTATGATCAGTTGCCTACTGTTGCTTCGATGTTGTTATGTGCACAGCACATACTTGAAGAACCTCATCAGGGAGCTACTCCTGATCATTCACATATGGTCCGTTACCCTCAATCGAGACAGGACTAATCTGAATATAAAGGC